>NC_057716.1:87220888-87222190 GCF_004010195.1 Chiloscyllium plagiosum
TATATTCCTGTCAGGGTGAAAGGAAAGGCTGGTAGGTATAGGCAATGCTGGATGACTAAAGAAATTGAGGATTTGGTTAAGAAAAAGAAGGAAGCATATGTCAGGTATAGACAGGATAGATCAAGTGAATCCTTAGAGTATAAAGGAAGTAGGAGTACATTTAAGAGTGAAATCAGGAGGGCAAAAAGGGGACATGAGATATCTTTGGCAAATAGAATTGAGGAGAATCCAAAGAGGTTTTTCAAATACATTAAGGACAAAAGGGTAACTAGGGAGAGAATAGGGCCCCTCAAAGATCAGCAAGGTGGCCTTTGTGCGGAACCGCAGAAAATGGGGGAGATACTAAATTAGTATTTTGTATGAGTATTTACTGTGGGAAAGGATATGGAAGATATAGACTGTAGGGAAATAAATGGTGACATCTTACAAAATGTCCATATTCCAGAGGAGGAAGTGCTGGATGTCTTCAAATGCATAAAAGTGGATAAGTCCCCAGGACCTGATCAGGTATACCCTAGAACTCTGTGGAAAGGTAGAGAAGTGATTGCTGGGCCTCTTGCTGAGATATTTGTATCATCGATAGTCACAGGTGAGGTGCCAGAAGACTGGAGGTTGGCTAACGTGGTGCCACTGTTTAAGAAGGGTGTTAAGGACAAGCCAGGGAACTATAGACCAGTGAGGTTGACGTTGTTGGAAGGAATCCTCAGGGACAGGATGTACATGTATTTGGAAAGGCAAGGACTGATTATGGATAGTCAACATGGTTTTGTGTGTGGGAAATCATGTATCTCAAACTTAATTGAGTTTTTTGAAGAAGTAACAAAGAGGATTGATGAGGGCAGAGTGGTAGATGTGATCTATATGGACTTTAGGAAGGCGTTTAGGAGAAAGTGAGGACTGCAGATGCTGGAGAGCAGAGTTGAAAAATGTGGTGCTGGAAAAACACAGCAGGCCAGGCAGCATCCAAAGAGCAGAAGGATGGACGTTTCGGGCATAAGCCCTTCAGACATTCCTGAAGAAGGGCTTATGCCCGAAACGTCGATTCTCCTGCTCCTTGGATGCTATCTGGCCTGCTGTGTTTTTCCAGCACCACATTTTTCAACTTCACTAAGGTGTTTGACAAGGATCCCCATGGGAGACTGATTGATTAGCAAGGTTAGATCTCATGGAATACAGGCAGAGCTAGCCATTTGGATACAGAACTGGCTCAAAGGTAGAAGACTGAGGGTGGTGGTGGAGGGTTGTTTTTCAGACTGGAGGCCTGTGACCAGTGGAGTGCCACAAGGATCAGTGCTGGGTCCT
>NC_057716.1:87222656-87230719 GCF_004010195.1 Chiloscyllium plagiosum
CCATAGGTTTAGGGTGAGAGGGGAAAGATATAAAAGAGACCTAAGGGGCAACTTTTTCACGCAGAGGGTGGTACATGTATGGAATGAGCTGCCAGAGGAAGTTCTGAGGCATTTGGATGGGTATATGAATAGGAAGGGTTTGGAGGGATATGGGCCGGGTGCTGGCAGGTGGGACTAGATTGGGTTGGGATATCTGGTCGGCATGGACAGGTTGGACCGAAGGGTCTAGTTCCATGCTGTACATCTCTATGACTCTGTGTGCAGTTTGAATCGATTGGCTATGCTCTATTGTCTGTAGTGTCCAGACTAGGTGGGTTAGCAATGGGGGGGGGTTGTGGGGGAGGCTGGGTTCGATGCTCTTAAATAGGTCAGTGTGGACTTGATGAGCCAAACAGCCTCTTTCTGCACTGTAGAGATTTTATTATTATGCCTCCAAACTGGCCCTCAATCCAGCAGAAAAAGAGTTACTATCATGTGTAGGATCCAGTAGGGATGCCTGAGACGAAAAGTAATTCGGCAATGGATGGTGGTGATATGCTAATTAAGGGATCATTAGTTGAACACTTATTAGGCATACATGGGGAACAGATAATCAGTGTTGTTGGAGTGTGTGTAGAAATAAAACTCTGACAGGAAAAGTAATATGGCAGGATTCTGTCTAACTTAGCATTTAACCTCGCTCCTTTAATAAAATTTACCATTAAATTAGCATAAACATCCGCTAAATATAAAGTAAACTCACCATCAAATTTATGTTTCAATGAGTTTTTTCTTCCTGTACCCCCTCTGCTGCCCTTTAGGTGACAAGAAACTGTTCCAAGTCATTGTACAAACTTGTTCACTCTCAATTTTGTCACCATGAGACCATTAGATATAGGAACAGGAGTGGCCATTCAAGCCTACCCCACCATTCAATAGCTGATCCATCATTCCTCACATCCACTTTCTTGTATTTTCCCATGTTTCTTGATTCCACTACTCATGAAGAATCAATCTATCTCAGCCTTAAATATACAAAGATGCTGGCTCATAGCTCTCTGGGGCAAAGTGTTCCAAAGACTCGCAACCCTCTGAGAAATGAAATTCCTCCTCACCTCAATCTAAAATGAACCCCATGTCTTTATTCTGGGGCTACACCCTTTTGTCCTAGACTCGCTAATGAGGAGAAACATCCTCTCAGTATTTACCTTGTCACGTCCCTTAAAAATCCTGTATGTCTCAGTGAGATCACCTCTTACTCTTCTAAACTTCAGTGAACAGAGTCCCAATCTATTTAACCTTTGCTCATAAGACAAACCCTCCATCTTGTGGATTATCCTTGTGAACCACCTCTAATGAAATAACATGTTTCGTTAGTGAGGGGACCAAAAGTGCTCACAGTATTCCAGATATGGTCTCAGCAGCACCTTGTGTGGTTGCAGTAAGACTTCCCTACTCTTATACTCCAACCCCTTTGAAATAAAGGTTAATATTCCATTATCTTTTCTGATTACTTGTTGGGCTGGTGTGTTAGCTTTCTGTATTTCCCCCAAATCCCTTTATGTTGCTATCTTCTGCAGTTTTTCTCCATTGAAATACTTTGTTCTTTTAACTTCACCAATTAACTTGTCTTTTTAGAAGCAGCTACAGACAATTTATTTTACCTTAGTACTGAAATTATTTTTTCAACCAGTTAAAGGTTTCCCAGGACTCTACTTTCATCTGTGTTCTGTCCAATTTTCTACTGATGTAATAGTCAATGAGATATGAACAACATTCTGATCCCTTTCGCATCATTTGAAGATATGAACATGTAATTGGTCTTGATATAATGTGGGATTCACCCAGTTGCATCATTTCACTTAGATTTTTATGAGCTATTTCTTCTGAAATTCTGGTGGAAGAATTGGAAATCCCACTTGAAATTTCAGTCTGTTATTTTCAAAGATAGTACCAACAGAGTCCATATGAATATAATGTTAAAAGAGATCATCAACAGTGCTAACAAGTGATACTTGCTCTGCAATATGCTGATTACCGACCCTTAGTTCAGTTCACAGGCAGGAGGCTGGAAGAACACAGCAAGCCAGACAGCATCTGGAGGTGGAGAAGTCGACCTTGCAGTATAAGAGTAGAGAAGTTCTGAAGAAGGATTATACCCAAAACATTGACTTCTCCACCTCCTACTGCTGCCTGGCTTGCTGTGTTCTTCCAGCCTCCTGACTGGATTCCAGCACCTGCAGTTTTTTTAATCTCTAACCTTCGTTCCAGTCACCAGGGCAATTCTGTTCCTGAACTTAGTTGCAACCATATTGCAGACTTGGACAAAACAGCGAGACTCACAAAGTGAGGTGAGAGTGACAATCCTTGATGTCAAGACAGCATTTGGTAGATTATGGTATCTAGGAGATCTAGCCAACTTGGAGTCAAAGGGAATTAGAAAGAAAAATTTTCACTGTTTGGTGTCATACCTTTCACAAAGGAAAATGTTGTTGGAAGTCAATCACCTCAACTCCAGGACTACACTGACAAAGTTTCTCAGGATAATATCTCAGGCTCAAATATCTTCAATTGCTTCAAAATCAGAAATTGCTGGAAAACCTCAGCAGGTCTGGCAGCATTTGTGGAGAGAAAACAGAGCTAACAATTCAGGTTTAGTGACCCTTTCTCAGGACTGATTGTCTCGGCATTTTTCGACAATGATATCCACATCTCTTTAAGAAATGTAAAAATCTCTGTCCAGATGTTTCATGATTACAGTGTTATCGACTAGGCCAGACCACTCAAAACATTCTTAAGCAGGCAACCCCAGACCTAACTTTGCAATTTGCTTCGGCAAGTGTGCAGTGAAAATTACCCGGAGTAAGATAGCTAGGTTTTCTACTAGATTTTAAAACAGACAAAAACTGTATTTGCAAAATTGCACAGTGAAACACAAAGAACAGAATAAAGAATCCCAACAGAACTCAACCTATCCAGCTAGACTTAATTATGCTGTTCCGAATATATACAACAGACCCAATAAGCAAATTCCCTTTAAAACCCATTATAAATGGAACACATGCTTACAGGTTGAAGTTGAAGGGCAGAAAAGACAGGGAGTTTACACACAACTCCCTGGTATACTTCCCAGTTCAAGACTGAACTAAAACTGCTCAGCTCAGCTCAGCTAAAGAGCTGACCATTCCCCTTTCATTATACAGGTCACTTCTAAAACATGGCTACTTTGGCCTGAAGTCTCATCTGTTTACATATAAACAGAAGGCCTCTCAAGATCCTTTTCATCTCTGTACCAAACCAGACTGATCGGCCTCCAGCCCCGGTTTATTGTCCCTCTGAAAAAGATCAAAGACAGAGTCTTCTTGAGCTAAGGAACAGCTTTTACAAAAAAAGGGATTAACTTTGTGACATCGAACAATTCTGCTAACTTACCTCTCAACCTTCATTACGTTAAGTAGAATAGTCCCAGCTTCTCCAGTCGATCCATTTTTGTAGGCAATACAACCCCCCTGCATTTCTAAAGATAGTGTTGTTTCATGTGATTGAGCCAAACAGTCTTTTGTCAGAGATACAAGGGATTTGCCAATTATTCAGGGGGAAATCCCATGAGAATCAAAGTCCATCCTCTTTATGAGGGAATTAGACATTTCTGTTTAAATTTAGCTAAAGTCCTTTCTTGTATGGTATGCTTAAAATCCTTGCTTCAAGCATAAGTAAAAACATTTCTATATCTTCAAGACGTAGGTCTTGGTAATGTTACTATGTGGATAAGCATTGTCAAAAAGACTTTATAGGAGTCCTATTATTCAAGACTTGTGTCATTGAAATAAATAAAATTTAAATGTTTTTTATTATTCATTCATAGGATGAAGGCATCACTAGGTAGGCCAGCATTTATTGCTTATCACTAATTATTTGGCCTGAAGGTCTCATCTGTTTACATATAAACAGAAGACCTCTCAAGATCCTTTTCATCTCTGTACCAAACCAGACTGATCGACCTCCAGCCCCGGTTTATTGCCCCTCTGAAAAAGATCAAAGACAGAGTCTCCTTGAGCTAAGGAACGGCTTTTAAAGAGGGCAACCACATTGTTGAGTTAAGAGTCAACCACATTGCTGTGGGTCTGGAGTCACATGAAGGCCAGACTAGGTAAGAATGGCAGTTTGCTTCCAGAAGGACACTAGTGAATGAGGTGGGTTTTCCCAACAATTGGCAGTGGATTCATGGTCATCATTAGGCTCTTAATTCCATATTTTTACTAAATTCAAATTCTAATATTGGCCATGCAAGATTCAAACCCAAACCCCCAGATCTTTACCTGAGTCTCTTTTTTTGGCTCCATTGATAATGCCACAATGGTATGGCCTTGCAGCCACCATGATTATGTAGCTATTATTGTTCACTGATGTGACCCTTCTGAAACTGATAAGATCTTTTGGAGTCTGCACATGAACAGTTTGATAGAAAGGATTCTGTCCATGATACAATGTTTCTCATGTGGGTGTTCTGATGAAGTTTCCTCAGACTGCATTCAATTAGAATCACTGAACCTTAATACTATTCTATCAGCAAGAACAAGTGAAACCTTATTGAATCAGTTTGGAAATGTGGTTTTAATTTCATAATTATTGCTGACAAACTTTAATGGCCTTGAAACCTAACGTTATATTTTTGGACTGGCAAATCCCTCCTTATGATAAATAAAATATACATGTTTTTAAAATAATGAACATCTTTGTTAAATGCCTCTGAATTTTAAGCATGTACTTTAATCCCTTGTATGTGTCTCAATCTTTACTTCATTCTCCGGAAAATAGTTAAAAGACGAAGAATAATTAGAATAACAAAAGATAAAATAATTGCTATCTGTGTGACACTTCATCATAAATGGTTGCTTACCCTGCGTGATCACATGACTGCCTCTGAATACCTTGTGGTCCCCTGGGCTTGGCACCAAATGAAAGTTGCCATGGCAAAAAAGACAAATCTAAGCACCAAGGTTTGCTAGACTTTTGTGGGAGGCTTTCTTCAAGGCCATCTGTAACCACCATTGTTTCCCACTGACCATGAAACATGGGCCAATCATTTTGCATTGGCTTTCTTATTCCTCATTGAGAAATTAAGTATCAAAAACGTGTTAAGCCAGCGTCTTGTTAATTATATAATTTTTAAAATTTATTCTATAAAATTGACTTTTTTTGCACATGAAAAGAAAAATATCTAGAACTTCAAACACCTATTGCAAAGCATTATTCCATTTAAGCTGTACTGTATAACTGCAGAATTATGTATCTAATAGTTCTGCATAGCACATGTTTGTAATAGATTTATACATGTGCTTTGAACATTGATGAACATTGCATATTCGCGAGTGATTTTGATGATTCTTCTGCCTAAATAAAGAGTGATGCTAAGAGGATTATCTGCATGAATAGATGAGCCAGCACAGCTGCCTCACTTTACAAAGGCAAGTCCTTGAGTCACAATTCTAGCTGCAGACGTTTATCAAAAGTTCTCAACATGAAGGCCACAATTATTTTTCTATCCACTAAGTAAATCCTCATTCTGTTATTTGTGGACACAATACTCAGTTCATTTTTTTAATATATTGTACAATATAAAGTAACAAACAAACAGAGCGCCTGGTTATATTGGCCTTATTTGAACAATCCCACCATTGTTTTAGTGTTATATCAGGGCAAGTAACTTTCATCTGGTAGCAAAATGGATTAGACAATAGACAATAGACAATAGGTGCAGGAGTAGGCCATTCTGCCCTTCGAGCCTGCACCACCATTCAATATGATCATGGCTGATCATCCTTAATCAGTATCCTGTTCCTGCCTTATCTCCATAACCCTTGATTCCACTATCCTTGAGAGCTCTATCCAACTCTTTCTTAAATGAATCCAGAGACTGGGCCTCCACTGCCCTCTGGGGCAGAGCATTCCACACAGCCACCACTCTCTGGGTGAAGAAGTTTCTCCTCACCTCTGTCCTAAATGGTCTACCTTGTATTTTTAAGCTGTGTTCTCTGGTTCAGCACTCACCCATCAGCAGAAACATGTTTCCTGCCTCCAGAGTGAGACATAGAAGATTATCTTTTAATAATCTTCTATGTCTCAATCAGATCCCTTCTCAGTCTTCTAAACCCAAGGGTATACAAGCCCAGTCGCTCCAGTCTTTCAGCGTAAGGTAGTCCCGCCATTCCGGGAATTGACCTCGTGAACCTACGTTGCACTCCCTCAATAGCCAGAATGTCTTTCCTCAAATTTGCAGACCAGAACTGCACATGATACTCCAGGTGTGGTCTCACCAGAGTCCTGTACAGCTGCAGAAAAACCTCTTTGTTTCTATACTCAATCCCTCTTGTTATAAAATCAGCATGCTATTAGCCTTCTTCACTACCTGCTGTACCTGCATGTTTACCTTCATTGACTGGTGTACAAGAACACCCAGATCTCTTTGTACTGCCCCTTTACCTAAATTGATTCCATTTAGGTAGTAATCTGCCTTCCTGTTCTTGTCACCAAAGTGGATAACCATACGTTTATCCACATTAAACTGCATCTGCCATGCATCTGACCACTCACCTAACCTGTCCAGGTCACCCTGTAATCTCTTAACAGCCTCCTCACATTTCACCCTGCCACCCAGCTTAGTATCATCAGCAAATTTGCTAATGTTATTACTAATACCATTTTCTATATCATTAATATATACTGTAAAAAGCTGTGGTCCCAGCACTGATCCCTGCGGTACCGCACTGGTCACTGCCTGCCATTCCAAAATGGAGCCGTTTATCATTACTCTTTGTTTCTAGTCAGCTAACCAACTTTCAATCCAAGTTAGTAATTAGAAACTGTTTCTATTGGTTTACAGCCTCAAAACCGAACCTACCCCAACAAGTCTCCCCTTCTTCAAATTCTTCTATGCTTCATGGACCTTCTGTAATTCTTCCTTAAAGACTTTAAATTAACATTTTGTTTTATCTCCCTATGGGAAGTGGGTATCACTGGTGAACGGCATCATTGTCAGTGGGTGCCATTGGCCATTCTAAATTGCCCAGAAGGCAGTTCAGAGTCAACCACATTGCTGTGCGTCTTGAGTCTTATATAGGCCAGACCAGGTAAGGATGGCAGATTTCCTTCCAAAAGGAAATTAGTGAAGCAGATGGACTCTGGGTCCACCAACATTCCTGCAGCAGAGTCCATTCCAGGAGTACCACATCAGGCCTACCACACTGCCAGCAATACAACTGTTGCTCCTGTCAATCTGCCAGACATGCAGATTCAGGCCTCCACATCGCAACAGTTGGAGCTCCACATCCGGATTCTGACGCCAACTGCAGATACTGCCTTCTCTTTGACTGCAGATACCATCTTCCCTGTGACTGCAGATACAGCCTTCCCTGCTACTGCAGACACTACCTTCTCGCTGACTGCAGATACCGCCTTCTCTGTGACCGCAGATACCATCCTCCCTGTGACTGCAGATACTGCCTTCTGTGTGACTGCAGATACTGCCTTCTGTGTGACTGCAGATACCATATTCCCTGTGACTGCAGGTACTGCCTTCCCTGTGACTGCAAATAGTGCATTCTCTGTGAGTGCAGATACCGTCTTCTCTGTGAATGCAGATAGCATCATCCCTATGACTGCAGACACTGCCTTCTCGCTGACTGCAGATACAGCCTTCCCTGTGACCACAGATACTGACATCTCTGCGTCCGCAGACATTGCCTTCTCTGTGAGTGCAGATACCGTTTTCGCTGTAACTGCAAATACTGCCTTCTCAGTGACTGCAAATACTGCCTTATTATTACCGCAATCTTGAAGGCCTGTTCCACTACCACTGCCTCAAGTCCTACATCCACCAATGTCAAAGTCACAATGCTCTTGAGCCATCTCTCACCACTGGGGCGACACTTGCTGGTGTTACGGGTTTCCTACGGGCTCACTCTACCCCCCACGCTGTGCTCACTCTCCCCCCTATGCTGTGCTCACTGTCCGCCCAAAACTGGGCTCACTCTCCTGCACGCTTGGCTCACTCTCTCCCCCACATTGTGCTCATTCTCTTCCCC
>NC_057716.1:87230900-87234785 GCF_004010195.1 Chiloscyllium plagiosum
AGATGCTGGGTTCACATCCCCCCCAACACGCCAAGCTCACTCTATCCGAGGAGCCTGCTCTTGCTGTTGCTGCTGCACATGCTTGGGAGCCTGGACCTGCTGATCCCCATTTTAAGACACCAACAAGGCTATTAAAGAGAAAAAAAAGAAAAAGAAAGAGAACAAATAAAAATAGTAAAAGTAAAATGTAAAAGTGAAAAGGTAGAGCATCAATAAAGAAAGCAAATGGAAGCAGATAAGCCCTGGGCCAGGAGCTCGGATACAGTGCAGCTACTCCGCAGCCATCTTGGAAATCGTCTACTCCTGATAGAATGAGATCCACAAGAAACTTTCCTCTCCACCCACTCAAAGTGAGAGCTTTCTAGATGGAGGTGTGGCAATGTTTGTAACGCCATTAAAATAGGAAAGCATTAGGACAGGATGGAGCAAAGGAGTAATGAGAAGTGAATCGATTTCAGATATTATCTAGGTGATATTACCATCACTGAATCCCACACTACCAACATTCTGGGTGTTATCATTGACTGGAAGCTCAACTGGACTCACCACATAAACACAGCAGTTACTCTAGTAGGTCAGAGGCAAGGAATACTGCAGTGACTGACTCATTTATTGACTCCATAAAGCCTGTCCACCGTTTACAAGGCACAAGTGAAAAGTGTAGTGCAATACTCCCCATTTACCTGGATTGATGCAGCCTTCAGCAAAATGCAAGAAACTTGACACCATCCAGGTTAAAGCAGCCCACTTAATTGGCACCATATCCACAAGCATCCACTCCCTCCACCACTGATGTTCCATAGCAGCAGTGTGCACTATGTACAAGATGTACTGTAGAAATTCACCAAAGAACTTCAGACAGCACCTTCCAAACCATGACCACTTCCATCGAGAATGACAAGTGCAATAGATATATGGGAGTTCCCCTCACCATCCTGACTTCGAAATATATCACCATTCCTTCACTGTCACTGGGTCAAATTTCTGGAATTCCCTCCCTCATGGCATTATGGGTCAACCCACAGCAGGTGGACTGCAGCCTTCAAGAAGGCAGCTCACCACCATCTTCTCAAGGGCAGCTAGGGACGGACAATAAATGCTAGCCAGTCAGCGATGCCCGCATCCCAGAAATGAATACATTTTTAAAAAACATTTACCCCCCTCCATGGAATATAGGTGAGTGACATGAGGAGATGTATATAACAAGAGTCTGCTTCAGCAAAAAGGCAATAAGGAAGCTTTATCATTTCCCACATAAACAGCTAGAATTATAAGCATCTGTGTACATTGTTCTTTCTGTGATTCACACATTGATCCTGGGTCAAAACTCTCTTCTGCAAAACCAGTTGGTATTACTATAGCATTTCTCATCCTGGTTTATCTACTAAAGTCCTTTGTTGTTCTCGAAAAGTATAGACTTAGTAGTAAAATTTAGTCAAACTATTTCAGATATTAAAAGAACTGGACTGCATCTGTATGTGGATGGATGATTTGAGATATTGGAATGTCATAGGTCATCTACCCAAAGGTAATTACTTGACTCATTCTGATCCTTTATCCTGAGCTGTTACTTTAGCATTTAGTATGAGTAGTGGTTTGCCATTGCTTTCCACTCTCTGGGAAGGACAAGTTTGAATCGAATTGAATTTCTTGTCACATGTACCGAGGCACAGTGAAAAGCTTTGTCTTGCGAGCAATGCAGGCAGATCACAGAGTTAAGTACCATAGATAGTAAATAATAGGGTAAACAGCAGCAAAAATAAAACAAAGGTACAGGTGAATGTTAAGAGTTTGTGAGTTCATTCAGCATTCTAACAACAGTAGGGCAGAAACTGTTATAAAACCAGCTGGTGAATGTGTTCAGGCTTCCGTACCTTCTCCCCGATGGTGGAGATTGTAGAAAAACATTGCAAGGATGGGATGGATCTTTGAGAAAGCTGGCGGCCTTTCCTTGACAGCGGGCCTGGTAGATGAATTCTATAGATGGGAGTTTGGCCTTTGTGATTGTCCGGGCCAACTTCACCATGATATGACCTTGAATGGCACAGCTGCCAAGTTGGCAGCTCACATTTCTACTTCAGCCAAAGCAAGATTCAAACCCATTCACTGTTGATGCTATTCTGATTTCCAGACTAAAGTTATGGTAAGGAGTGGGTGGAATAATCTCCCCTCCTTTTCACCTCCCCTACTGGCCACAACTGAGGTTTAAGTTATAATTTTTAGCACATGGCTATGCCTTTCCTCTATTAAAATCTTGTTAACCGTTTTATTGCATAAGGGGTTCAGGGTGCAGGAACAGCCTGGCGATGATGTTACGGAGCTGCACATCACTGGTTTTTAAAAGTAGGGGGCAAGCGGGGCAATGAGAGTTAGAATGTTTGAGAATGAGAGAAAATTTTAAGAGCATTAGAATATGATAACTCAAAGAAAATAGATTTTTTCCTCATCTAATGTAACTCTAATACCACAGCCTGGTATATCCACAAGTACCATACAGAACAGTATTTAGTATTGATCTATAATAAATAGTATTATTTTGAATGAATAAAATAACATACAACAATAAATACAATAAATATAATAGAGTGCTATTCTGAAGTCCAATCCCGAAGACAGTTCTTGACTGTCTTCTCCCTTGCAATTAAGTTTGCAGATGACACCAAAATTGGAGGTGCAGTAGACAGTGAAGAAGGTACGTCAGATTACAACACAATCTTGATCAGATGGGCTAATTGGCTGAGAAGTGGCAGAAAGAGTTTAATCTAAATAAATGTGAAGTGCTGCATTTTGGGAAAGCAAATCTTAGCAGAACTTATACACTTAATGGTAAGACCCAAGGGAGTGTTGCTGAACAAGGAGACCTTGGAGTGCAGGTTCATAGCTCCTTGAAAGTGGAGTAACAAGTAGATAGGATAGTGAAGGAGGCGTTTGGTATGCTTTCCTTTATTGGTCAGTGTATTGAGTACAGGAGTTGGGAGGTCATGTTGCAGCTGTACAGGACATTGGTTAGGCCACTGTTGGAATATTGTGTGCATTTCTGGTCTCCTTCCTATCAGAAAGATGTTGTGAAACTTGAAAGGGTTCAGAAAAGATTTACAAGGATGTTGCCAGGGTTGGAGGATTTATGCTACAGGGAGAGGCTGAACAGGCTGGAGCTGTTTTCCCTGGAGCATCGGAGGCTGAGGGGTGACCTTATAGAGGTTTACAAAATTATGAGGGGCATGGTTAGGATAAACAGACAAAGTCTTTTCCCTGGTGTGGGGGAATCCAAAACTAGAAGGCACAGGTGTAGGGTGAGATGGGAAAGATATAAAAGAGATCTAAGGGGCAACATTTTCATGCAGAGGGTGGTATGTGTATGGAATGAACTGCCAGAGGAAATGGTGGAGGCTGGAACATTTAAACATTTAAGAGGCATTTGGATGAGTATCGGAATAGGAAGGGTTTGGAGGGATATGGGCTGGGTGCTGGCAGGTGGGACTAGATTGGGTTGCAATATCTGGTTGGCATGGACGAGTTGGTCCGAAGGGTTTGTTTCCATGCTGTACATCTCTATGACCCAAGTAGAAGGCTTTCTTGAGTGAAAGAAAGGATGATTTTATGATCTGATAACCCTGAAAAAAATAACAAAGTTGCAAGATCAATTGGTCTCTGACACATATGCACAAGTGTCAATTTAAATGTGACAATTCTGGATTAGTGGTGCTGGAAGAGCACAGCAGTTCAGGCAGCATCCAAGGAGCTTCAAAATCAACGTTTCGGGCAAAAGCCCTTCATCAGGAATAAAGGCAGTGAGCCTGAAGCGTGGAGAGATAAGCTAGAGGAGGTTGGGGGTGGGGAGAAAGTAGCATAGAGTACAATGGGTGAGTGGGGGAGGGGATGAAG
>NC_057716.1:87234826-87278425 GCF_004010195.1 Chiloscyllium plagiosum
GTCCTCGGCAGAGTGGGAGGTGGAGTTGAAATGTTGGGCCACGGGGCGGTTTGGTTGATTGGTGCGGGTGTCTCGGAGATGTTCTCTAAAGCGCTCTGCTAGGAGGCGCCTAGTCTCCCCAATGTAGAGGAGACCGCATCGTGAGCAACGGATACAATAAATGATATTAGTGGATGTGCAGGTAAAACTTTGATGGATGTGGAAGGCTCCTTTAGGGCCTTGGATAGAGGTGAGGGAGGAGGTGTGGGCGCAGGTTTTACAGTTCCTGCGGTGGCAGGGGAAAGTGACAATGTCTAGTATAAATGAAAGTAAAGGAATATACAGTTTAAAGTCCATATAAACCATAAGACATTGGAGCAGAAGTATATCATTCAGCACATTGTGTCTGAACCACCATTCGATGAGATCATGACTGATCTGCTTTTCCTCAACATGTTTTTCATTCTTTTCCCCATGATCCTTGATTCCCTTACTCACTGAAAATCTGTCTGAGGATAAAATCACCAAAGCCCAGAGGACCAAGGGGCTAGTCTCTCATTAGAAAGAGACAACTCGTGGTGAGTTTACATGACCTTCATGGTAATGACAGCCAGTGCAGGAGTTGAATGCATACTGTTGGCATCATACTGCGTTGCAAACCAGCCATTCAACTAACTGAACTAACCAACATCCCTCTCCCTGCCTTAAACACACACAAACAACCTGCATCCACAATGTGTTAAAGACTTCCACAAAATCACCACCATCTCTGACATAATTGGGCGACCTTTCACTCTGAGATTATGCCCCCAGTCCTAGACTCTCCCATAAGGGGAACCAACCTAAATTCCCTTAAACTTTCTTATCAGCTGTGTACACCTCAGCATTGCAGCAACTGCTGGAAGTGGAAGTCAATATTGAAATCGATAAGCCAACGTCAATTGAAGTTTGCAGCTTGTTGGGTAATGTTGGCCAACAACTTCTCAGCATCCACCTTGTCAAGATCCCTAAGAACCTTATATGTTTCAATAAGGTTGCCTTTTTATTTTTCAAAGTTTTGGTGAGTACAAGCTCAAATTGCAAAACTTTTCCTCACATTAAAAAAAGCAAGCTGCCTTTCACATTATCCAAACATTTCTCATCGTTATGATATCTAGCGCCTCAGGCAGGTAGAACATCCAGAGCAGTTTGCTGCTCTGCTGCATTATTCAGAAGACTACATCAAAAAAGGATGTCTTACGTGAGAGTCGAGAGTGTGGTGCTGGAAAAGTACAGCAAGTCAGGCAGCATCCAAGAAGCAGGAGATTCAACATTTTGGGCATGAGCCCTTCATCAGGGCTTATGCCCGAAAGGTTGACTCTCCTGCTCCTCAGATGTTGCCTGACCTGTTGTGCTTTTCCAGCGCCACACTCTCGATTCTGATCTTCAGCATCTGCAGTCCTCACTTTCTCTTGTTTTACATGATTGACTGACCTGACCCAAAGTAACCTTCTGCAAAATTCTTCAGAAGTCTAAGTAGAATGTTAGAATTATTATCAATACCTGTCAACACATTCTTGGAGCGTTAGTGGTAACCTTTCTGGTATGAGTTTGCCTCCAACAGGATGTTTTATCATATGTTTATGCTATTTCCTTTAATATTAGAGAATTGAATGTGGACATCATGGTTTTGAAGAATCCAAGAGACATTTATTACAACTAATTACTACATGCAAACATTACATTTCTCAAGTACAGAAGTGTCAGAGCTAATTATTAGATTATGTTACAACAGAAGAGCATGCTTCCAATATAGTGTCATCTTCAAGTAATTCAAGGTAAGATGGAATAAGAAATCCTGATACTTGCAGGTCATATAGTATGATACAATGATGATGTTATGAACATAATCCTTCAAAGCACACTGACTGAGAAATTACACATGTTATAGACCAGGCCTGACCCCTCAAAACATTTTTAAGCTGGTAGCCCAGACAGTAACTTTGCTATTTGTTTTAGGTAAGTGAATAGTGGATATTCCTGGAGTGAATTAGCTGGTCTGACTACCAAGTTTGAAACAAACAGACTTTATTTTCAAAATTATGGAATGAAACACAAAGAACACAAAATAGAATACGAATAACGTATCCTATCCAAAACCCAACACACTATCCCAACTTAATGATGCTGTTCCAAACATACTTGCAACAGTCCCAGTAAACACATCCCTTAGCACAAAGAGTAAAGCTGAAACAGACCAGGGTTTACAGGCTTGAAATTAGAGAGAGAGAGAGTACCCGGCTGGACTTGCCCCAGCAGCCTTTCTTCACACACACTGCTGCTGAACTGAATCAAAAATTCAAATCTAAATGAAGATTAGCTACACAGCTAGCTGGCCACTCACTTTGACTATACCATTTTTTAAAAAGACATGAAAGCCTTAGGCGAGATCATTATCTGTTAGGGGGAAACGAAAAGGGCCCCGATTAACCTTTCAAACCCTGTCTAGTTGGAGCCTGGCCAATCACCCCCCTCTCAGAAGAAAAAGCTCAAGGGCACAGTAACCTTCTAAAAGAAACAGGTTCATCACGCACATCAAATTCCACATCAGTTCAGTGAACAACAAATCTATTCTGCTGCAGACTGCTGATGATCATTACTACTTATTGCCAGCAACATGTACCTGATGGCAACACTAACAGAGAAACCAAGCAAAATTCTTCATTATGAAGATTAATGTCACACTGTATTGTCTTACCTTAGAAGTAGAACTTCAACATGATGTTTTTAAATCAGTGAATTTCAGATTCTCTGCAGCTCTTAAACAATCCCAAAATATATCTTTCCATCTCCACCTTAGTTAACATGGTGCATTTTTATTTTGTCTTTTGGCAAAAGGTGCTGAGTCATTTATGTCAACCTTCAAGCATTTTTACATGAACATTATAGTGCTTAAAAGCTCCTGGTAGTAACTGAAAATTAACATGAAAGATTTCAGGTAAAGTGAAGAGAATAATAAATTACAGTTCTGAGAGATTCTTTTTAATTCAAAGGTGTGTGTAACTGTTAGCTGATACAAGTGCAATTATCTAAATGATGCATTAGTCCCAGAATTAACTGGAAATTATGCTCTGATACAAATCCAGAAGTATGCAGAAAACAACCAGTCCTAATATTATGTAGGGTCTTGTATTTCCCTACCCATTTTCAAAATAGTAACTGACGTTCTTCAAATATGTTTGCAAAACTTGGCAGCTACAATTCTCAGTGTTAACAGTGCAGGCCCAAGCAGGTCCTTCAAAGAGACTGATGCAAGAGAGAAAGAAACCCAGAAAGTAAAACAAAGAAGAAAGAAGAGAGAGGACAGAGAATGGAGAGAAACGAGAGATGTAATAACAGTTGAAAAGACATAAACATACTCATGAGTTGCATGTAACCTGGAATAGATCATTTAAAATTTATGTGGGGTATTGGTGAGACCCATTTTACCCAGGTTGGTCAAATTAATTTAGCAGTGAGCAACTGTGAACTGTGGCTAATTGGCAGCTTTCTTAACACTGTTGTATGTACAAATCTCACATTAAAAAATTGGATACATAGTACAATCTTATGTTCCTAGTGCAGTACTGAGAGCTTATTGCACTGCCTTTCAAAAATGTTAACATGAACATTGAATGTCCTGTCAAATGGATCAACAAGATCCATAATGCTATTTCAAGGACTTATCTCTGGTAGGTCAGGTAGAAGCTGTGGAGAGAAAAAGAGTTAGCATTTCAGGTCAATTTCCTTACATCAGAACTCTAATTCATCAATTTCCAAAGCTGAGTTAAATCTTATGATTTTTGGCTGTATTGGTTTCACTGAGTTTCTTGCCATGAGGCCTAGCAAGATGTCTCATCATATCTTACCAAACTCCCTCATTAACCACCTATGGTGCTCCTCTCACCTCACTCTAGCCTGGTTCTATCAAGTTCCCCCATTCCCAGAAAAATTTGCACCTTACTGGACATTGGACGTCAATGAGACACAATGAGAAGTTGGCATCCTTGGCACCTGTGCTGGATTTAAAAGGCAGCTATGTACCCAGACAAACATTGGCAATCAATGTTGTCCTGCACTGGCAGCATGATGGCATAGCAGCCACAAAGCCAAATTGCTTATGGCATATTGCAATGTGGCTGACACTCCCTTGGAATCAGAATCACGTTCTCTCGCCTTGTAGCTGTTTAACCACCAGGCCGTACAGTTTACCTGTCCTTAGCTACACCCTGTGGATGCAACCCCTGCCTGAGCTTGGATGCTCCTCAGTCGCAGGGGTGCTGACTGCTGCCTCTGGGTTTACTGTTGACCCTGGTCCTCCAGCTTCTACCTTCATCTTCTGAGGAAGGCAACCACAGAGACAAACATCCCACTCATAGCTGGTGTATGGCTGTTGTTGGCAATGAGTTCAGTTGTAAACAAAAGGAGTTAAGCAGGTTCTTAGCGCTGAGAAGGATCAGTGGCGGCATGTAGCACCTTGATTACGAGGGCCATGTCTCCATCATTCAGCCTCAGCCTCTGCACCAACATGGTGCAACCCTATCGTGCCAGCTGAGTGACCAGCTCTTTTCATCAAAAAAAAGTACCTGTTTCACTTTGACCCCTTTGCCATCACAGACACATGCAGGTCTGAAGCTTATCAATGCATTCAGTCGAGTCCATCATAATACTTACAGGAAAATGATAAAACAATTGTCTTTACCTCCAGAAAATATCTTTCAGGAGTCACAAGCTATGGTTAATTGTCAACCAGCTTTCACTTCTTTTTAAGTCATTGTCATTGAGATGCTAATGTTCAATTTGTAAGGACCAATGACATGGTGCAAATAGCCTTTGACCACAAAACTCATTTTCACTCAGCACACATTGCAGTGTAGCTGCAGTTTGCAGTCTGTACTTCCAAAGCATCCTGCAAGTGGATTGGAGAGGTGCTTTGAGGATCTTGAGGGGCTGGCATTTTTCAAGTACCAATGTAAGTGGACAAGGGTGCATGTGGCTGGTGTCCATGGATCCTGCCCATCATGGAAGTATGACCAATAGATAGCTGCGAATTGGGATTGTCAGGTACCTGCTCTGATTTTCACAACAAGAATGTTTGGTTTCTCGTTAGCTGACAACAGGAGGTGGATAGGAAGCTGCAAAATCTGGAGGTGAGATGTGCTCTTAATAAGGCCAATAGAGAGATAAAAAGAAGAGTTTCACAAAAATGTTTATTTGGCTTTTCAGTGTATTACATTTCATCAGTGATTTGGCCGACATCATCAGAAAGGCAGGCACCAAGCACTGTTTAATGAAACAAAACAGTACAATGTCAATTTAGCCAGAACAAGAGTGTGGGTGGAGACGTGCTGTGTGTAATATTTGTTCAGTGCTGAGAAAGCTGGATCAGTAATCACACTGACAGTGATGTTACTTGCTCAACTCTGCTTTTGTGGTTTGCAAATGCCTTCCAGTTGCAAACACGCTGCCCTGATGTCAGGCAGGCCTTCTCCTGCTGGTCACTTCTGAGTTATGTTGGGAAGGGCCAGAAAAGCTTGGGATCCATAAACACCATCAGCTTTTTCTGAATGCTACAAAACCAGTTTCCACCCGGTAATGGAATGCAGTTGACCTCTTCCAAAGAATACACTGGAGAGAAAAAAAATCAGTCTATTGTTGTGGCAGTCAGTTTAGGTCAAAGTTTCCAATGTGCAGAAGATGAAGTATTTAATTGGGGAACAGTAAACTCTTGTAATTTGCAGACGTGGTCTCATGATTAAGCGGAAATGTGTATCGAGAGTATCAGCATTGTCGAAAATACAGTAACTGTTTCACAGAATTAAATCCAGCACATTAAAAAAAGACTTCCATTTATATTGTGCCTTTTGCAACTTCAGAATATCCTGAAGCATTTTACAGCCAATTAAAAAGTAATTGAGTCAGAGGGCAGAGCTAAGGTATTAAACACATTTATATAATATTGAGATATTAATACTATGCATCTATCTTTACCAAGGAAAAAAATGCTACCCAGGCCAGGGAGAAATAAAATGTGGTTCAGGCATCTGAAAGGTTTGATATTGATAACAACATTCATTCTTTAATCTATTTGTATTTAAGGCATCAGAATCCGATCTGAGGAAGGGAGGAGGAAAATTGCTCAGGCACTGAGCCATAGTTTTTCTGCCTTCTTCAGGGCACTAGAGCATTGCAAATGGTACACTCTTGTTCAAAACAGATTGTGATAAACCCAGCAATTTCAGACCAATCAGTTTACCTTTGGTACTGGGGAAACTTCTAGAAACTATAATTTGTTGCAAAATTAAGAGTGAGTATCAATTCCTTGGGAGAAAATCATGTTCATCTAAATAGTTGGAGTTTTTTGATGAGGTGACACAAAGGGTTGATGAGAGTAATGCTGTTGATTTGGTACACAGGGATGTCCAAAAGGTATTTGATACTGTATCTTTTAACAGACCAAGCTCCAGTGGAAGAAAGACACAGCCTTTTCAACTTCTTGATGGAATCTTGAAAGGAACAGCTTAAAACTCACAAATCACAATTCTAAGATTGTTTCTTTTGAATGAAGATACAGCAAGCAAGGCAAGTTACCACAAAATGTTCAATTCCTTAAATATGCATTGACGTATATGTATCAGGCATTCCTGATTCATCCAGTTTAATCTGGTTGGCTACATGCTGAATCCAGGTGATGTCATCTCGATACTGGAACTGGAAATAACTTGTCTTTTCCTCAGGCTGAAATACATGTTGTGAATATAATCCATAGTTTCACTAAAGTATGAAGATTTTTTTCCCCTTTGTTTACCTGCCTTTTACAGTCTTACTTGGTGAATCGTACATTATATCTATTTATTTAGTGTATTGCTGTAAAACACATTGGAACTGTTTGGTATAATGTCAGTTTAATAATGTATAGATTTTCTGATCATTGTGTGCAAATTTTGCCAAAGAAATTCCCATGCTCTTTGATAAACTTAAGGTATTTACTTCATAATACCGGGCTCTAGCCTCAGATAGCACAGGCTAACAGGGCAAAGTGCCAGCTATAATTTGTTTTTAACTTGAGTACTCAGTCGAGCAACTGATAGAACTAAAAGAGTCAGACTCAGAGAAATCCTTGTCATAGATTAAATTGTAATCAATAACGTTGCCATAGCTGTAATTAGAAACCATTATCTTAGAAAAGTAGTGCATATTTTATTTCTCAGAAGCAGCCATTACAACTAAAGATAGGTGGCACTGTACTATTTTCTTCAACTATGTCACACAGAATCACAAAAGAATTACAGAACAGAAGGACACTCTTCAACCCATCAGGCCTGCATCGACTCATTAAATGAACACCATTACCTTGTGTTAATCTCCTGCACTTTTCTCCTTTTTATCAAAATAATCATCCAATGCTCTCTTTGACTGTGCCTGTACCACACTTTCAGCCATAGTATTGGGTGATTTTTCATGTACAAACCCAATGAATGCACAGCAGAAATGCACATATGACCTACCATTTTCCACTCATGAACATCATATGGATGGAAAATATGGGTCAATGCATCTACAACTGTACATTTTCAATTAGTGAGAATCCTTGATGCGAGCAAGAGGGTGTTGCAGCCTCAACTACTCAGTTTTATTAATTCCATTTGGAGTTCCAGTAGAATGAATGGAAAATTATGGAGAAAAATTCAGAGTTGGCTCATTCTACTTCACAGTGTGAGAAACTGATTTGATGACAAATTCAGTTGGAATTGCCTAGTCTAGGTGCATAGAAAGGAAGGCATCCAACTCAGTTTAAATAATGAATCACTGACAGAGTGCATCCATTTAGATTTATTTCAAATGAAAATACATGGAACAGTGTGAAACCAAGCAGCTATAATTTTTGCATGGGTGATATTTGATTTGACACAGCAAATGTACATAATACAAAACTTGTTCAATGGCAGAAATGCAGTGAAGATTTCATAATCCAGATCCATTAGCTACAGTTAAGTTAGCAATTCGAAGAACAGTGTCATGTATGAAATGAAATCTGAACTTAGGTTCACAATAAGTTGTTGGGGATATCTAATTGTTTTGTCATCAAGCTTGATAAGCTGTCAAATTTACAAACTCGTACATTACCTTCCTGATAATCAGGGACTCACACAGTAACTTGGTCATATACACCTGCTGGTTTATCTAATATTTACTATCAACACCAAACTCTCAGAAGTCAGAGTTTAATTTCAATTACAATAGTCATAATTTCACATTGTTTATTTGGTTATACAGCAAACTGTACATTAACCAGGAGTGTGTCAGTTGATCAACTATTCTGGTTAATCAGGAGGTCCATATAAACAATGTAAAAACACAAACTAATAGAAACGTAATGCACTGGGTATGTACGTCACTGTTAAACTTTATTTACAGTATAAATTGCTCAAATAATAATGCAACGTTGCCTTAAATAAAACTTACCAGCAAGGAGCCTTCTCACTTGTACCCTCAACTAACTTCTTGATGTTGTAATAACAGAGTCAACTGTCGGTATCTGAGGTATATATTTTTTGTGAGTTTATTGAGAGTGCTGGTTCACATGGTGCCACTTAAAGCTAACCAGAGTGATATTTTGAAAACAAATGCAAATCCATTTGAAAGACTCTGGTTGCACAATTGTCCTGTGTGAGCTTCAGGCCTAAGATTGCTATTTAGATCTGATATGAAAGCTGATAATATTCTCTCGCCCAAGGATTAAATGGATATGAATCAATATTCACAACTATATAATGAAATATTTTTCATATGTAACATGTTATAAATTTAATGCATCCACATGTCCATAAGATGCAAACCAAGCCAAATGGCTGAAATTTCTCACTAGAGCTATCAATAACTTATATTTAGATAGTGCCTGCAGTATTCTAAAATACCCTATGGTGCATCATAGGAGCATTATCAAATTGAAAGCCACAGAGGAGATAAGGGTGACTGGTGAAAATGTTAGTCAGGACTAGGTTTTAAGGAATGTCTTGATAGGAGGAGAGAGAAGTAAAGAGGTGGACAGGCAATTTCTAAGTTTAGAGCCTTGTTGCTGAAGGAGACAGAAATACTGCAGATGCTGGAATCCAAAGTAGACAGGCAGGAGGCTGGAAGAACACAGCAAGCCAGGCAGCATCAGGAGTTGGAAAAGTCAAAATTTTGGTAGAAGGGTTACATTTAAAGCATCAACTTCTCCACTTCCTGATACTGTCTGGCTTGTTGTGATTTTCCAGCCTCCTGTTTGTCTACTTGACTGCTGAAGTGACAGAGCTGAAAATGTGTTGGTGGAAAAGCGCAGCAGGTCAGGCAGCATCCAGGGAACAGACAAATCAACGTTTCGGGTATAAGCCCTTCTTTCGGGCTTATGCCCGAAACGTCGATTCTCCTGTTCCCTGGATGCTGCCTGACCTGCTGCGCTTTTCCAGCAACACATTTTCAGCTCTGATCTCCAGCATCTGCAGACCTCACTTTCTCCTGCTGAAGTGACAACCAACAGTCTGGATTAATTAAAATCAGAAATGTATAGGAAATGACATTGGAGGATTCTGAGATTGCAGAAGACTGCAGAACTGGAGGAGATTACAAAGGTAGACAGAAGTGAGGCAATAGAAGTATTTGAAAACAAAGAGAAGGATTATAGAATTGAGGAATTGTTGTACTGAAAGACAGACAATGCTTTGGAAATTGAAGGAAATGGTCTTCTTGATAGAACAGATATGTGGTCAGCAGTTTCATGCTGGGCTCAAAAACAAATTTTCAACATTTATAAGCAACCAAACTTCCATCATCTCACAAAACAATGCCATTTCGGTGAAAGAACTACTCACAAGCCTGAAAATAAATCAGCTTAAGTGATTGGGTTCTTTCTAGATTTGATTATAGGTACCTTAAAATAACATTTAAACATACGAAATTGAACATAGGATTAAAAAGAACAATAAATCCAGCTGTGAACTTACCCATGTCACATGCAAATACCGCCAAAACGTTTACTGCAGTTCAAACATCCCCTTTCTCAAAAATCTGCTCTACTCATAAAGTTAGGATATATCACATAGATCTTCTTTCTTAACATTTCTTTTTGTCCAGACACACACGGCTTTAATTTTTCTCAGCATTGTTTATCCCCAAGTTATGTTGTATGTGCTATGGAACCAACCAACCAACCACCAGCAACTGGCTGGGTAGAGTGCTGTCATCAATCCTCCACTCAAGACGTTGTCTGTTCAGACATGCTGTGACACATCTGTGAAGCAGGTGGGATTTCAACCTGAGCCTCCTTGCCCAAGGGTAGGGACACTGCCAAGAACCCTCAATCTTCAATCTCACATTCTGAAATAAATTTTAACAGGCCAAATGGCCATTGGTAGGCAACGCAACACAAACAAATCCAAACAGTTAACAGAAACTTATAGAACCAGAGTGGAACTTATGAAAATCAAGTCAGAATAAAATTGTCCAGGGTGATACTGCACTTCAGCCTCTGTGGTTTCCGTTGGTCTCTGAAAGCCTTGATCGTGCCAGTGGACATTGCATTCCTCTCCCAATGGAATAGAACAGAATCCCTACATTGTGGAAACAGGCCCTTCAGCCCAAAAAGTCCATACCAACCCTCTGAAGAGTAATCCAACCAGACCTATTCCCCTACCCAATATTTACCCCTGACTAATGTACCTAACCTACACATCCCTGATTTACCAAACCTGCAATTTATCAAACCTGCACATCTTTGGATTGTGGGAGGAAACCCATGCAGAGAGTGTACAAACTCCAAATAGGCAGTCACTTGAAGCTAGAATTGAACCCAGGTCCCTGGTGCTATGAGCTGAAAATGTGTTGCTGGAAAAGCGCAGCAGGTCAGGCAGCATCCAAGGAACAGGAAAATCGACGTTTCGGGCATAAGCCCTTCTTCAGCCCTGGTGCTATGAGGCAGCAGCACTAACCACTGAGCCACTGTGCAGTAACAGCAGAAGACAGACAGACTGTCAGGGACTACAATCCACAGTTCATTGCTTGGAACTGTTGATAGTCACTTCGAACAATCCTCAGTTCTATACAAGGTTTCAGAACCTATTTCGCTATAGTAATAGAGAATGAACCACTATTTAGTTATAACAAGATGATGCACTCATCTTAATAAGATTTAGCTTATTGCATGACAGCAATAGGTACAGGTTATATGAGCTATTAACTAAGACTTTCAGGACGATCTATATTTCTCCAGTGGGATCCTGAGTTAGATTCCACTATTTTACACTGAAGATTTTGTAATATCACCAGTTTGGGTAGAGTTTAATACAATCCCCAACATAATCCTTTCAGAACTATTGCCTTATACAATACACATTGCCATTGGTCAGCACTGATCCTTTGCACACATGTGCTAAGATTGCAAATGAGCTGTAACAAGAAGGAGCAGAAAGAGAAGAACTGTTTTAAAGAGGAAAAGGTGAGAATGGATGACGAGCTAAAGAGAAGCAGAGCAAAAAAAAGCAGTGAGGTTGTTTAGTAGGTAAGATGAGAGATGGGCAAATGAATAAATGAGTTTATATTTGATTATTGGCAAAATAATCAATATTTCAGAAAATAAATAGCAGAATTCCAACAGAATGCATTCAGCAGATTAATTGTGAACCTGTTCATTATTTGTATTATTATTCAGCTCCAATGAACAATAACGATAAAAATTATGAACCTTATGAGAAAACCAGACCAATTCATCTTTGAAATCTGCCTTACTGAATGTCTGTACATTCCAAAATTAAACAGATAAAGATCAGAAGATTTAATTGTGTGTTGCAAGCCAAGAAGCACCACGGGACAAAAACCTGTCAAGAATCTTAAAGTCATTGTCATTAAATTCTATTTTGAACCCATGGATTACATCCCCACAGTGAGTTGATGGTAAATATTTTACTTCCAAAATCCACAAGCTGCATTCTTGGAACATCTCAGTTCAGAATGCCTCAAAGCATAATCAGTGTATGAACGTCTTTCAATAACTTTAGTGACCCAAACTTATATCACATTTTTAAAATGATTTCCATGTGGAATGTTAGAAGTGGGACGTCATTCCGTAACATAGGGGCAAAATTCAGATTTGGCTTTCCAAGTGGAATTGACAATTAATATCTTACTTCGTGTTTCCATTATTTATTTCCTAAAAATTATCCTCATTGAAACTAGAATGCTCAGAGGTGCATTTGAGGGAATCAAAATAAGATGCTGCCATAGAAACAGAAATACTTGCAATACTCAGAAGGTCACTCAGCAGCTATACAAAAACAGGCCATTTGGCCCCAGTGTTCCATGTCAGTACCCCCAACACAACATTAGATAAGCCTATCAGGACATTTGTTGCTTCCTTTCTTTCTCATGCCCTTACCTTGTTTCCCCTAAGTGGTTAGGAGGTCATGTTGTGGCTGTGACCTTACTATTGTTAGAATACTGAATGGACTTACAAATTCTTAACATTTGCCTGTATCTGTGTTTTTGTTTTTGCCGCTGTTTACCTATTATTTACTTGTCTATGCTACTTAACTCTGTGATCTGCCTGTATTGCTCGCAAGACAAAGCTTTTCACTGTGCCTCGGTACACGTGACAATAAATTCAATTCAATTCAGAACGTTTGTTGCTTCCTTTCTCTCCCATGCCCTTATCTTGTTTCCCCTAAGTGGTTGGGAGGTCATGTTGTGGCTGGACAGGACATTGGTAATGCCACTTTTGGATTATTGTGTGCAATTCTGATCTCCATCCTGTAGGAAGGATGTAGTGAAACTTCAAAGCCTTCAGAAAAGATTTACAAGGATGTTGCCAGGGTTGGAGTGTTCAAATTATAGGGAGAGGCTGAATAGGCTGAGGTGTGACCTAATTGAAAGTCATGGCTAGGTTGAACAGCCAAGGTCTATTTTCCAGCGTAGGGGAGTCCAAACTAGAGGGCATAGATTTAAGATGAAAGGGAAAAGATTTAAAAGGAACCTAAGGGGCAATTTTTTCACACAGAGGGTGGTGTTTGTATGGAATGAACTACTAGAATAAGTGGTGGAGACTGGTACAATTATAACTTTTAAAAGGCAGCTGGATGGGTATATGACTACAAAAGGTTTAGAGGGATATGGGCCAAATGCTGACAATTGAGACTAGATTAATCTAGGATATCTTGTCGGCATGGCCGAGTTGGACCGAAGAGTCTGCTTCCATGCTGTACAACTCTCTGACTCCAAGGGCATTTATGCTCTTTAAAAAAGTCTGAAAATTATTAAGCCAAAACAAATGCAGAAAATATTGGAAGCATTCAGCAGGCCAGGCAACCTCTGATGAGAGGCAGAAACACAGCCAATGGCCCAGGCTGCCAACTTGTTAAGGTGAGTGCATTTGCTTATTGTATTGTGAAACACATAACTATTCACAGTGGATTGAAAGAATAATTCATGAGAAGCAATGTAAATATTGTTCCTTTTAACAAAGGCACTCTTATGTCCCTAGAGCAGTTCATCTTGCTTGGATTTCTTCACTTCCATGATTAAATGTTCTAAGCGCTGAGATGAGATGTAGTGTCAAATTGTTTGCTTCATTAAAGTTGGAATCTGCATGAAATTCATGAACCTAATTACCTGTAAACATAAAAATATAATCAGTGTTGCTCAGGGAAGTTTAGCTGCTTAATGTACACAGGGTGTCCTATGGCTTGCTGGGAAATAAACAAACTCTGAGGCATGCACGGATGTTTTCACTTGTGATTGAAATACTGACAGATCAGAAATGAAAAGTTACATTTCAACAAGGCAATTTTAAAAATGGTGTTAGCATTTTCTGAAATTATGCAGTCTTAATCAGTACTGAACAGGCTGCTAGGAGGAAACTTGGAAACTTTACAGGCAATTTGAACCTAACTTGCCAGGTGACAGTCCCACAGATGGATTGTTGGTTTGACACCCTCTCTATTATTACTTTCTGCTGCTTTTAATGGTGAGTTATTGCAGAGTGGAGTTAAAACTGCTATTAAAGAGGATGCCATCCTGATGGATGGGTTAAGTTAGCCCTTGTTCTGTCATCTCAATGGCATTGGGTGGAATTTTAACAGCCCTCCTGGCAGTTGGCTTGACTGGGAAATGATAGGAGAACAGAACATAGAAACATAGAAGGTAAGAGCAGGAGGAGGCTATTCAACTCCTCAAGCCTGAACTGTCATTCAATATGATTATCGAGCTCAATACCCATTCCCACCCTTTACCATATCCTTTGATCCCTTCGGCCATAAGAACTGCGTCTACCTCCTTCTGAAAAACACATAATGTTTCCATCATTTTTGCACACAGGAGTGAACAGTCTCTGTGAGTGGCCACATATTTCTTGCTGTTGCTCAGCCACTTTCTGTGACTGTGAATTCCCTGGGCTCACCACTCTCTGGATGGAGAAATTTCTCTTTATCTAAGTTCTAAAAACTTTACCCTTTATCCTTAAAGCTATGACCCCTGATTGTAGACTCTCCACCATTGGAAGCATCCTTCCTGCATCTAATCATCTAGTCCTGTTAGAATTTTGTAGATTTCTATGACACCCTTCCCAATTTTTCTAAAATCCAATGAATATAATTGTAATCGAAACAATCTCTTCTCATGTGTCTGTCATTCCAAGAATCAAATTGGAACCTTTCAGTACACATCCTCTATAGCAACAGCATCCTTCCTCAGATAAGGAGATCAAAAAGCATGCAATGTTCCAGGCACTGCCTCACCAATGCCATGCAGAATCGCAGGAAGACATGCTTGTTCCTGAACTTGAATCCTCTCACAATGAAGGCCAGCATATAGATTACCTTCTTTACTGCCTGCTACACCTCTGTGTTTACTTTCAGTCACTGGTGCAAGAGGACACCCATATCTTGTTGAACATTTCACTCCCTCAATTATCTCTTCCCTCTGATGTGCCAATCTCCCAGGAGAAGTTGGGCAATTAGATAGGGAACAATCAGGGAAGCAGTGGCCAATCAGTGAACAATAGCTGTTCGACAGCTAATTGGGAGCTGTGTGGAGTAGAGTTTAAAGTTTCCTTTGGGCAGCATCAGTAGCTCATCTGCTTAATGTAGGCAAAAGCTCAGCAGCTCAGCTCCTCAGACACTGAGCCAAAAATTGCTCAAAATTTCCAAATCAAATCTGACCAGAGCCTTCTACAGTCTCAGCAACCCATCCTTGCTCTTGTATTCTAGTCCACTTGAAATGAATGAGAGAAAGTGAGGACTGCAGATGCTGGAGTGTCAGAGTCGAAAAGTGTGGCACTGGAAAAGCACAGCAGGTCAGGCAGCACCTGAGGAGCAGAAAAGTCAATGTTTCAGACATAAGCTCTTCCTGATGAAGGGCTTATGCCCAAAATGTCGACTCTCCTGCTCCTCTGATGTTTTCCAGCACCATACTTTTTGACTCTTGAAGTGAATACTGACACTGTAGTTATCTTTCTAACTGTGAATGGAATATGCATGTTAACCTTAAGAAAGTCTTGAACTAAGATTCCTAAGTCCCTTTGTGTTTCAGATTTCCAAAGCCTTTGCTCATTTAGAAAATTGTATGTGCCTCTATTCTTCCCATCACAGGCTTATGCTTTCCCAAATTGAATTCCAGCTGCCAGTTCTTTGTTCACTCTCTTAGACTATCCAAATCCTTCTACAGTGTCCCTGCTTTATGAACACTATCTGTCCCTCCGCCCGTCATCTGCAACTTAGCAATATGTCTGTTTGAATTCTTTGAGGAGGTAACAAGAAAGTTAGATAAAGGAGAGTCTGTGAATGTAATCTATTTGGATTTCCAGAAGGCCTTTTACAACAAGCTGCACAGGAGGTTGCTAAATAAGATAAGAGCCCCTGGCGTTAGGGGCAAGGTTTTGTTTTACTTTATTTCTTATTTTTGAACTTATAATATGAATGACTATCAGGTAATGTCAATTATTTCCTTTTTTCCCTTTATTTCTCTCCTTTGTATCTAAGAATATTCCCGAGGTACTTTGTACCTAAGATGGCACCATGTGTGGCAACATTGTAAACTCCTGTACTTGAGTGCATGTGACAGTAAAGGGAATTCTATTCTAATTTATTCTATTCTGTTCTATTCAATGCTAAGGTATTGGCATGGATAGAGGATTGGCTGACTGTCAGAAGGCTGACTGGTTCAAAGGTGCACTGGAAAGATGTAAGTCTGTCTCCTCAGATGGAAAGTCCTCCACTGAGTCTTATTTGGTTCCGGAGCTATTGCCAGTCCCTTACCTGCTCCTTCATCAATAAGAGAAGCAGTGATGATGATAGTGAGTTATACTTTCAATCAATTCCTGCCACTTTTCCTCAATCTGAGATGAGAAGGTAGGAGATAGATCATAGTATGCATCAGGAGGTTTGATGCGTTCATCCATTATTCAGACTCTGTTGGCTCCATGGCCCCCTTGCCCTCAGTGGCTGGCTGTTGTGTGGAAACAATCCCCATTGTCGCTTGCACAGGAATCTCAACAGCTATGAAAAACAAAGCAGTTCATTCTTCTCCATTACCTACCATTGTGAATGTGCTCCCCCTGTAACTGCAGCGTGTCCCCAGTCTCATAGCTCATCATGTGCCTCTTTCCATGTCTAACCGCACTGGAAGACCTGCAGCAATTAACAACATACAAATCAAATCAGAATGACTATGTACTTTGAGTTGTGACAACACTGTGTTTCATTATAAGTACTAGTCCCTGGTCATACCCTCCACATGGCTGGACAATTTTACTCACAGCACAATGATGTCATTTAAGACATCGGAGCCAACAACTTACAATTGTGAGTGTTGATAATCTTGCCAAATGAGACCATGTCATTGAAATAGTTGTCACACTTCACCAATGTTCATGTAACCAACTCACAGCTGCTTATTTCCACATTCACCTCCAGCCATGCCTTGGTCATAAGATTTGCTGGTCACTTCCTTCCATTCACTGGAAATTCTAAATAACCACCTCATTTCTCCTTCTCTAAATATTGGAGCTATCCTTCCTTTAGTGTCCTTTCCAATGGTACCCAAATTGACCAGTCCATGTCAAGGCAACAGATTAGAAAAATAGAGTCCTACGGCACGGATACAGGTCCTTTGGCCCAAACTGGTTCATGCCGATCAAAAATGTCCATTCGCGCTAACACCATTTCCCTGCTCTTGGCCCATATCCTTCTAAACCTTTCCTATCCATGTTTTTGTCCAAATGCCTTTTCAATGTTGTTAATGTACCTGCCTCAGCCACTTCCACTGGCAGCTCATTCCATATGCATACCACCCTCTGTGTAAAAACGTTGCCTCTCAGGTTCCCTTTTATTCTTTCCCCTGATGAAGGAGCGGTGCTCCGAAAGCTCGTGCTTCCAATTAAACCTGTTGGACTATAACCTGGTGTTGTGTGATTTTTAACTTTGTACACCTCAGTCCAACACTGGCATCTCCAAATCATTTTTTCCCCAGTAACTTTAAAGTGATGCCCTCTAGTCCTCACTTCCCCAACCCTAGGAACAAGATTGAGTGCCTTCACCCTGTCCATGCCGCTCATGATCTTATACAGTTCTATAAAATCCCCCCTCAGTCTCCTATGCTCTAAAGAAAAAAGCCCAACCTCTCCCTATAATTCAGTTTGCACATAAATAATGGACCCTCCTTTAACCTGCTTATATAATGTTTGAAAACTGTGTGACAGCAATTTTTCAAAGCCAAATCACAAAAAAAAGAAAAGAGATAACTTGAATTTTATTTGGGATTTTTCTGCCTGTTGCTTGCAGCATTCATTTTAAACGGTGAGTGCTGATAACATAATCAGGAGAGCCTCCTTATTTGAGGTACCTAAGCCTCAAGAGAGTGTCAAACTGATTGAAGATTATTATGCCTTAGAACTAAATTAACACATTACTTTATCAAGCACAATGATGTGTGGATGATCAATTAACACTTGTTTATTTATTAAAATCTTTTGAGTTATTTTCTTAATTCTTTCTTTTCCCTCACCTCTTTCTCTCCTGGTGACTAACTTGATTCCTTGATGAGTTATAGGCATTAGGCCTCTTACTTCATGGATGAGTTATTACTGTGACTCTTCCCATGATTACAGAACCTGACTGTGTCATTGGTCACCACTTGCACAGGTACATTTTTCAGACACAGATCACTGAAACCACAGTCAGGAATGGAAACTCCAATTATCCCCATCCCTCACTGCCCAACTCAATGGCACTGAGGCGAATTTTACAGCTCAGAACATCTAACTGATGACACGCTGGAGAAACCTGAAACCAGCATGGGTCTGCTTTGTTTTAACTATATCAGCCATTGAGGCAACCCAGCCATGAGATTGTGAACACATAGAGTGGTGCTGGTAAAGCACAACAGGTCAGCCAGCAGCCGAGGAGCAGGAAAGACGACCTGCTGTGCTTTTCCAGCACCACTCTAATCTAGACTCTGATCTCCAGCATCTGCAGTCCTCACTTTTGCCATTATGAACACATACCAGAGCCACAATTATGTTATGTTTCCGTTGATGTTCATTCACTTCATTCACATTGTGACATTGTAATCCTCCTGGCTGGGTGGTCATGCACTTACATGTCCTGACAGCAACTAATATAGTTAAATATTACCTGTCATGAATCAAGACTGTGATAATGCTGAAACAGAAATTTTATTAACTGACAGTCCCAAGAGGGTTATGATGAACCTGCTCCAAGTTACAGGTTGAGCTTTTAGAATAGTACGCTATGGATTAGTTATACATTATTCATGCCCATTAGTGACTGAGATTGTGGTATCTGAGGTGACTCGTTAGAGTTTTACAAATGGCATCTTCGATCTTTTGCTTCAATGCTCTAATGATTCTCTCCCTCTCAGGATTGCCATCCAAGATTGTTAATTCTTGGAGCTTTCTGTTTTCCCTCTGTTAACGCTGCACCATGACATTGACCCCATACCCAGGGCACTTCATTCAAACCATCTCCTCAACATGCCTCATGGGGTTGTTCCTAGTTCCGTCTGAGTTTGTCTGATTCAGCTGCTTTCGTACATTTGTCCCTGAAAAATTTCCAACATCTCAGTACAGCGACAGACTGTAGCCTGCTGTTAGTGTGTTAATAGTGTAGCTTGCTGTTATCATGTCTTCCATGTTAACTTGAGCGGCACCATTTTACTGAAATTTCTTGTCATATCCTTTGTAGTTAATTCCACTTTAACTATGTCAAATATGCCATTCTTTTACAAGGTCCTCCTTTATACTCAGTTACTACCTCCATGTTTTGTTCTGCATAATTTTGCTTTTTTATAGGTGCTTTGATCCCTGTTGTTTTTCTGTGTTTTAGACCTCCTCAGTTAATCATTTGATTTTCGCAAGATTGAAGGATTTGTCTCCCATTGCAATGTCTGGTAATACTGTTCTTCCAATGATGTTGTGAGCAAGGCAGAGATTTTGAGTCCATACATGGGCTAATGTCATCATTGCTCACAATGAGTGAAAGAGGAGGGAGAGGTTTCTTCATACAGTGCTTATCATTTTTCTATCTTTGTTCTCATAGAGTGTTTATAGAATCCCTGCAGTGTGGAAACAGGCCATTAGGATCAAGTCCACACCAACCCTCCGAAGAGTAACCCACCCAGATCCATTCCCTATTACTTTCCATTTCCCCTAATGCGCCTAACCTACACACATCCCTGAACACTATGGGTAATTTAGCATGGCCAATTCACCTAAACTGCACATCTTTGGACTGTGGGAGGAAACCAGAGCACCCGGAGGAAATCCACGCAGACTTGGGAGGAATATGCAAACTCCACACAGACAGTCACCCCAGGCTGGACTCAAACCCAGGTCCCTGGCCCCGTGAGGCAGCAGTGTTAACCACTGAGTCACCATATCTCTCTGATGCTCTTTGGAGCTTTTTATGGATGTACATCATTGATCATTTGTGTTAAGTTTAAGCAGACTCTAACTAAACACAAATGATCAATGATGTACTTCCATAAAGAGCTCCAAGGAGCATCAGGGAGGTATGGTGACTACAACTAAGCAGACTACAGCTAGTTTTTTAAAAATCCTGATTGTTGATGTTTCCTTTTACATGATTTCATAACTGGTTTCTATATTGATTTTTTTTTGCTTTTATGGGAGCTTAGTTTTTTTTTATGATGCAAATTAGATTTTCCTGTTCACCACTAATGGGAGCAGAATTCCACACCCTTAGGATAGGAATATAAACAGTCATGGTTTCTGCAGACTGACTTTGCACGGTCATGCTCTGAGGTTATGAAATCCAATTTCTCAATCAATGGTGCAACATTGTGGGAAAAAGCTCATACTTAATTTAAATAGTTTGAAAGAAAAATACTTTCTCTGTTGGGTTGCAGAAAGAAAGTGGATAATTTTGATGTGAATATTTCACACAAGAAAACATTCCAAACATTATCAAATTTATGTGACAGGCCAGATAATTGAGACATTTAGGAATGGGAATAGCAGCACTTCAGACTTAACTAGGCTAATTAACTGTTTTGGGAAAAGTGAGCATTAGGAATAGGGCAGTAAGGGGTTCAATCAAGTTACTGCTAATGATCATGATTCGTATGTTTTGTATACTTCATGTGTATACTTCAGTCCTGCTTAATAACTGCAGGACCATAAATCAGCATGTTGTGGAGCCCATCTTTTACTCAAGGCTGAACAACTGATTCTTCCAATGCATTAAAAGGAAGCGTTTGAAGGTCGTGGTGAATGGGGTTGTTTTGACCAAAGGATGAAAACACGCTCTGTATTGGTGCTGTATTAATCAAACTGGTCCATTGGAAAGTTTGCATTTAATGCGCAATTTTCGCCATAGTTGCTGATGACAATAGTTGTTCTTTCTCTGGTGTCATAAGATTCATGTGAATCATCCCTCTGACATCAATAAGGGAGAAAACAACAGTCCAGAATGGGGATGTGAAGAGACAAGTTTTGGACACTACACTGCATAGAGAGTGCTTTATTTTGGGAATCTATTATGTACAAATCTAAACCAAGGCCTGTGACAGTACATAACTAATTGAAGAGTGTTGTATAATGACAAGGAGCAAGCAGCCTGAGAGACAATGTATTTAGAAATCACACCTAACATATTCCAGACCAGCATCTCAATGTTCAAGTAGCAATATTGGCTTAAAACGCAAATCAAAACATGGTGACCACATGGAAAGAAATCTCCACAGCCAGAATCTGAATATCAACAGATTAGCTGTATATATCTAAAATTGGAAGATTTTACAGCACAGCAACACAGAAGATTTTGACAGGCTCCCTTAAGAAAAACATGGTGAGACTCTCAGGGCAGGCCATTGCCTTGAACTATTTTGAAGAAATAAAACCTGGAAAGAGAACAGACTCGAAAAGTAGGGAGTAAAGAGTTAGGGGGAGAAATCCATCCAATTCCTTCTGTTGACAGTAGTTAGGCAAAATTGGCAACAAGAACGTTTTCCACAAAATCGAATGCCAAATAAATCTCTGGCACATTCCCTAGCACCAAGAATCACAACTGCAAATTTATTATGCCATTCAGGTGATATTGCTTTAACCATCATTTATTCAGATCTCCTCCACACAAAGGCAATGTATTGACACCCAGAAAGGAAACAGAACCATTTACATTTACTGTAAATAACAGACTATGCGAAGTAAAATGAAGAGGTCCAGAGAAAATTCACTAGGCTGACACAGGAATGGAGGAGAAATTGACTGGGTTGGACCTCTACTCATTGGAATATAGAAGAATGAAAGGCATCCTTAGTGAAACATACAAGATTGTTAGAAGACTTGACAGAGTAGTTTCAGAAAGGTTGTTTCCCCGTGTGGGAGAATCCAGGTTTGTTGGGCGCAATCTTAGAATAAGGGGTTGCATATTTAAAACAAGCATGAGGAATTTCTTCTTTCAGAGGTTAGTTAATCTGTAGAATTCTTTACCTTGAACTCTGTGTCACTAAGTATATTCAAGGCTGAAACAAACAGATTTTTAGTCAGTAAGGGAATCAAGGGCCATGAGGAAAATACAGAATTGAGAATTATTCAATCAGCCATGATATCATTGAATGGTGGAACATTCGATTGGACTGAATAATGTACTTACGCTCCTATGTCTTATGGTCAGAGAGCCAGGGATGTCTCAAAGACACTCGAAATTTACAATAAATTAGAAATGCCAATTCTGTAGAACACTGATTGCACTTCCACGACCATAAACTCCAATCAGGTATTGATCAGGAAATACAATTTCCGACTCTGGTTGATCTAAAAAGAAATGCCTGCTTACCTTCAAATTTGTTCAATGTGGAAGAGTACTGAACAGGAGCTTTGTGTTACAAGACAGCAGAGAATTGTCCAAGAAACATCAGAGCTGGAAAAGAGAGAATCATCATTGAAATCATGATCACTTTGGAAAAGTAGTATGATGTCTTCTGAAATTTTAATGACGAACAGCACAGCCAACCATTTTGACAGCTACTGTGAAAGAGCATGTTTGTAAGGTAAATAGAGTGCGAGTTAGTTGGGGGTGGGTAAGAGTGGGGTTTATAAGTTGACAGGGTACCAGGTAGATAAGCTGGGTTAGGTTTCAGGTTAGATTAAGAGGCAGGAGGATGTGAGGACTGGACATCAGAGTTGACACTGTGGTACTGGAAAAGCACAACAGGTCAGACACTATCCGAGGAGTAGGAGAATCAACATTTCAGGCATAAGCCCTTCATCAGGGCTCCAGAAGGATTCCTGATGAAGTGCTAATTCCCGAAACATTGATTCTCCTGCTCCTTGGATGCTACCTGACCTGCTGTGCTTTTCCAGCACCACTGTCTGGACCTTAGATGAAGAGGCAGTGTTTGGTCATGGGGTTTGTATGGTGTGCAGAGTCAAATAATATAGTTCAGTTTCAGGAGGGAACTGGGAGGTTTTTGGGTCAGGTGAGATTTTGCAACGATACAGTGATGAATGGGTTCAGGTGCGGATTTGTGGGAGGGGTGGCTGAATAATGTGTGTGGTGTCCTGGGGTGTCAGAGTTTGAAGGGGATGTAGTTAAAGACGGTTCATTAGTGAGATGGGATTCAGTTTGATAGAAGTTAGCTTTGGCATTTGAGATAGCTTTGGTAAATAGAATTAAGGAGAATCCAAAGGTTTTTTACAAATGTATTAAGGACAAAAGGGTAACTAGGGAGAGAATAGGGCCCCTCAAAGGTCAGCAAGGCAGCTTTTGTGTGGAGCCACAGAAAATCGGGAAGCTACTAAATGAATATTTTGCATCAGTATTTACTGTGGAAAAGGGTATGGAAGATATAGACTGTAGGGAAATAGATGGTGACATCTTGCAAAATGTCCAGATTACAGAGGAGGGACTGCTGGATGCCTTGAAACGGTTAAAGGTGGACAGGTCCCCAGGACCTGATCAGGTGTACCCGAGAACTCTGTGGGAAGCTAGAGAAGTGATTGCTGGGCCTCTTGCTGAGATATTTGTATCATCGATAGTCACAGGTGAGGTGCCGGAAGACTGGAGGTTGGCAAACGTGATGCCACTGTTTAAGAAGGGTGGTAAGGACAAGCCAGGGAACTATAGACCAGAGTAAGGCGTTCGACAAGGTTCCCCATGGGAGACTGATGAGCAAGGTTAGATCTCATGGAATACACGGAGAACTAGCCATTTGGATACAGAGGGTGGTGGTGGAGAGTTGTTTTTCAGACTGGAAGCCTGTGACCAGTGGAGTGCGACAAGGATCGGTACTGGGCCCTCTATTTTTTGTCATTTACATAAATGATTTGGATGCGAGCATAAGAGGAACAGTTAGTAAGTTTGCAGATGATACCAAATTGGAGGTGGGATATCTGAAAAATGCCTCCATGCATAAATAGATTGAGGAATTGGGCTCATGAGACCAGACGATGGTACATTATATTTGATGAAGGGCTTATGGCCAAAATGTCGATTCTCCTGTTCCTTGGATGTTGTCTGATCTGCTGTGCTTTTCAAGCACCACACTCTCAACTCTGATGACCAGCATCTGCAGTCCTCACTTTCTTGGTAGACGTAATCTCTATGGACATCAGTAAGGCGTTCGACAAGGTTCCCCATGGTAGATTGGTTAACAAGGCTAGATCTCACGGAATACAAGGAGAATGAACCATTTGGATACAGACCTGGCTCAAAGTTGGAAGACAGAGGGTGGTGGTGGGTGTTGTTTTTCAAACTGGAAGCCTGTGACCAGTGGAGTGCCACAAGGATCGGTGCTGGGTCCTCAACTTTTCATCATTTACATAAAATGATTTGGATGTGAGCATAAGAAGTATAGTTAGTAAGTTTGCAGATGACACCAAAATTGGAGGTGTAGTGGACAGCAAAGGTTACCTCAGGTTACAACAAGATCTTGATCAGATGGGCCATTGGACAGAGAAGTGGCAGATGGAGTTTAATTCAGATAAATGCGAGGTGCTGCATTTTGGGAAAGCAAATCTTAGCAGGACTTATACACTTAATGGTAAGGTCCTAGGGAGTGTTACTGAACAAAGAGACCTTGGAGTGCAGGTTCATAGCTCATTGAAAGTGGAGTCACAGGTAGATAGGATAGTGAAGAAGGCGTTTGGTATGCTTTCCTTTATTGGTCAGAGTATTGAGTACAGGAGTTGGGAGGTCATGTTGTGGCTGTATAGGACATTGGTTAGGCTACTGTTGGAATATTGCGTACAATTCTGTTCTCCTTCATATCGGAAAGATGTTGTGAAACTTGAAAGGGTTCAGAAAAGTTTTGCATGGATGTTGCCAGGATTGGAGGATTTGAGCTATAGGGAGAGGTTGAATAGGCTGAGGCTGTTTTCCCTGGCACGTGAGGGAGCTGAGGGGTGACCTTATAGAGGTTTACAAAATCATGAGGGGCATGGATAGGATAAATAGACAAAGTCTCTTCCATGGGGTGGGGGAGTCCAGAACTAGAGGGCATAGATTTAGGGTGAGAGGGGAAAGATATAAAAGAGATCTAAGGGGCAATTTGTTCATTCACAGGGTAGTACAAGTATGGAATGAGCTGCCACAGTAAGTGGTAGAGGCTAATACAATTGCAACATTTAAAAGGCATTTGGATGGGTACATGAACAGGAAGGGTTTGGTGAGATATGGACCGGGTGCTGGCAGTTGGGAATAGTTTGGGTTGGGATATCTGGTCGGCATGGATGGGTTGGACCAAAGGGTTTGTTTCCATGCTGTACATCTTTATGACTCTATGAATCTATATTTGAGGCAAGGCACAAATAATGATGGATACAGTCTAATGGTAGCAGTGGACTGGGCAGAAAGAAGTCCTTAATCTTGGAGAGATAGAGATTTATACTTTATAACCAACACCTTACCAGCAACTGAGGGCAAATGCAGATAAATTTGTGCAGCTCAAAACTCTGTCAAGGAGCATATAAAGATCATACAAGTCTATCTGCAAAAGTAGTCAGAAAATAGTTCAGTCCAAGTATTGAAAAGATACCACTGCAGAAACAAAACTTGAGAATAGTGAAAGTTTTGTGGTGCGCAACCATAAAATGTGTATATTTAAACCAATGTAAAGAGAGATCCTACAAAATGTCCACAGGGGACAACCCTAGTATTGAACTTAATTATAAAACCAGATTGGGACCTTCCAGTCAGAGCTGCATTCACTCTATGAGATTAGGACTTTGAGGGTCCAAATGAGATTGTAATATTAGTGATAACGTAGTAATGGTTATGACATTAATAATTACGAGGCTAAGTCTGTACATTACTGGAACAACGCAGACCAAGTACAGGGAAATTTAGAGGAATTTGTGGAATAATGAGATTCATGTTGAACTTCTTGATGAAATGAGATGAAAGAAGGTGCCAGTGTAGGATGAGCATGGGAAGAAAGAGGTCTTAGACACTACAGTAAAGAGCTGCATTTGATAATCAAACATGAACAAGTGGAAATAAAAGTGTTACAATAAATAAGGAGTTAAAGAGTGCAATCTAGAGATAAGGAGCAAGTAGCCTCAAGGACGGTGTATGTGTAGGCACCCATTGCCTTAGGTTCTCAGGGCTCAATGTGCCTTGATAACAGTAATGGTTATCAGCTGAAGACAGATCATTTTCTTGGAAATGCTTAACTGAAATCTGAACATTTAACACTCAAGTGCTCCACAGACACAGCTTTTTGGGGAGGAATATAGTTTGACTCCACGTATCCAATTTCACTGAAGGATTAAATGGAAGATCTTGGCTTTTATGTTGCAAAGTGATTTAGGAGCATCCCATTCTGGTGACCACAGAGAATTGTTAGTACCTTAATATGCTGCTGCAAATTACCCACAAACTATTTAGTTTCTGATCTACAGCGGCAAAAGAACAGAAATATTCCTACATTTTGTACACCTTATTTAGAAAATGCACAATCTAATCATGCACTTTTAGTTTTATTTTACCACTAACGATCTGTGGGCAAATTCCCTAATTAATTCATTTAATAGATTTTTTTTTCTCCTGATCACAGTTGGAAAGAACTTTTATGAGATAACTTATGATATATGGTGCCTACTCTTTAAATTTGACTGGAGACCAGAGCTTTTTTGGTTCCAAACTTCCAACAGTTTATAAGCCAGAAACTCAGTCAATCCATACTGTGAGACCATAAGTATGACTTTATAAGAGCTTTCTCATAAAACACTTACAGACTATGTAACATGTTCCTTGGAAAGAATTCTGACCTTTTAGAGATTAAATAAGCCACTAATGAGCTCTGTAAACTATCAATCTATATTGCTTTGTTTGGAAAGAAATAGCAACTTATCATTTATACACTGAGAGTCTTGGTTCCAGGCGGTGGTCTCTTGAGTTATGAGACTTCATTACAGTTGGCAATCCTAATATTTGTATTGAATCAATGTAATGAATGCATCTTGTGCCAATGCGGTCATTAACTAAGGAGTAATACAGTCATCACTGCAATAATCATATTATAAAGAAATCTCACGTTTTGCTTCAGTCTACACACTTCAGCCTTACAATATGGTATTACCACAAGTTTCAAAGAAAGCAGAATGATCAGCTTATTTCATGTCATTTCTGATGTTCTATGCACTTTATTGAGGGCTGATGGACAATCTTGTCAACTTGAACATATAAGGGCAGGTTTCAAGTTTGACATGTTCAGGGGCATTTCCTTTTTACCGTGAACACAAGGCAGAGAACAATCAAGATGTGTGCTCTGAAGAAGAGTCACTGTATCTGAAAGATTAACTCTGCCTTTTCTCCACAGATAAGAGAAAGTGAGGACTGCAGATGCTGCAGATCAGAGTCAAAGAGAATGGTGCTGAAAAAGCAGAGCTGGTCAGGCAGCATCCAAGGAGCAGGAGAGTCGACGTTTCGAGCATAAACTAAGGTGGGAGGAGGGGAAATGGGGAAACTGATGAAATCTACATTGATCCCATGTGGTTGGAGGGTCCCAAGGCAGAAGATAAGGCATTCTTCTTCCAGGCATCGGGTGGCTAGAGTTTGGGGGTGGAGGAGGCCCAGGACTTGCATGTCTTTGGTGGAGTGGGAGAGGGAGTTAAAGTGTTCAGCCACAGGGCAGTGGGGTTGTTTAGTGCATATGTCCCAGAGATGTTCTCTGAAACATTCAGTGAGTTGGCGTCCTGTCTCTTCTGCCACTGCAAGAAGTGCAAAACCTGAGCCCATGCCTCCCCCTCATCTTTGTCCAAGGCCCCAAAGGACCCTTACACATCCAACACAGATTCAACTGTACTTCCACACTCGTTATCTACTGTGTCCATTGCTCTCAATGTGGTCTCCTCTATATTAGGGAGACAGGATACTAACTCGCGAAACATTTCAGAGAACATCTCTGGGACACATGCACTAAACAACCCCACAACCCTGTGGCCGAATACTTTAACTCCCCTCCCATTCCACCAAGGACATGCAAGTCCTGGGGCTCATCCACTGCCGAACTCTAGCCCCCTGATGCTAGAGGAAGAATGCCTCATTTTCCACCTTAGGACCCTCCAACCACACGGGATCAATGTTGAATTCACCAGTTTCCTCATTTCCCCTCCCCCCACCTTCTCCCAGATCCAACCTACCAACTCGGTACTACCCTCTTGAACTATTATAGAGTCATAGAGTCATAGAGATGTACAGCACTGAAACAGACCCTTCGGTCCTACCTGTCCATCTTCCTTCCCATCTATCCTTTCCACCCTCCTCTCTGATCTATCACCTTCACCCCTACCTTCATCTACCTATCGCATTCCCGTCTACCTTTCCCCCCAGCCCCACTCCCTGCCCATTTATCTCTCAGCCCCCTTGGGCCACCCCCTCATACCTGATGAAGAGATTATGTGCAAAACGTTGACTCTCCTGCTCCTCGGATGCTGCCTGACCTGCTGTGCTTTTTGCAGCATCACAATCTTAAACTCTTCTCTTCACAGATGCTGCCAGACCTGCTGAGTTTATCAAGTGATTTCTGATTTTGCATCTGATTCCCAGCATCTGCAGTTCTTTGGGGGTTTTTTTTATTTGGTGTTTAATTCACAGCCACTTCTCTTCCAGGTATTCCCACCTTGAAGATGTTTTGGTCGTCTCTCTGACAGGATTTCCATTCTAAACTTTTTTCTTGTTCATCGACATTACGTTTTGTTGTCACTCATGGTGTTTGACAAGGTATTTGCCAAAACTCACTTCCACAACCTCAGTTCTGAAGAAGGATAACTGGACCCGAAATCTGTTTTCTCTCCACAAATGCTGCCAGATCTGCTGAGTTTTTCCAGCAATTTCTACTTTGTTTCTGATTTCCATCATCTGCACTTCTTTGATTTTTTTGTTGTTAAGCTATGACAGTTACCAGCAGGTCCAGTTTGAAATGAAAAACAAATTGAAATGTAAATAAATAAAAAGACATTGAAGTTGATCTTAATTCATTGCAATATAAAAACACATGCTGAATCTCTTTCTTTGAAGCTGTAGCTCCATTATGTTGCAAAGAGATGGTAATTGAACTCAGACATATGCCTGACTAAGTGCATTAAAAAATGGTAAAGATGTGTGACGGCATGTGTGAAGAAACCGAATTAACATACACAGTTGAAATGACATGACAAGCCATTTCAGCTCCTTGCTAGTGTGAGCCTTAGTAATCAAACCAGTAACTTAATAGGATTAAGAAGACTTGCTGCTTAGACAAAATTAAAGAAAACAGGAGCCAATAGGGAGGAAAAATGTTCATAGGAACTCACTTTAATTGCTATGCTTTGTAAAAGATATTGGCGAGAAGAATGATTTGAATGTTGTAATGTCTTGTTCGCTGAATATGTGAAGTGAGAGTGACAGCCCTTAACATCAAGGCTGCATTCAACCAAATGTGGCATCAAAGAACCCTAGCAAAAGTGGAATCAATGGGTAATAGGGGGCGAACTCTCCAGTGGTTGGAATCATACCTGGCACATAGGAAGATGGCCATAGTTGTTGGAAGTCAGTCATCTCAGCTCCAGACATCTCTGCAGGAGTTCTCCAGGATAGTTTCCTCGGCTCAACCATCTTCAGCTGCTTCATCAATGACCTTTCCTCTATCATAAGGTCAGAAGTGGAATGTTCATACAATGTTCAGCACCATTCACGACTCCTCAGATACTAAAGCAATCTATGTTCAAATGCAACAAAACCTGGACAATATCCAGACTTGAGCTGACAAGTAGCAAGTAACATTTGTGCCACACAAATGCCAGGCTATGACCATCACCAATAAAGGACAATCTAACCACTGCCTCTTAAAATTTAATGGTGTTACCATCATTGAATTCCCCAGTATCAACATCTTGGGGGTTATCATTGAGCAGAAACTCAACTGAACTCACAGTGGCTGCAAGAGCAGGTCAGAGGCTAGGAATACTGCAGTGAGTAATTCACCTCCTGACTCCCCAAAGCCTGTCCATCATCTACAAGATACAAGTCAGGAGTGTGATGGAATACTCCCTACTTGCCTGGATAAGTGCAACTCCAACAACACTAAGAAGCTTGACACCATCCAGGATAAAGCAACCTCCATTGGCACTGCCTCCACCACCGACACTCAGCAGCAGCAGTGTGTACTATCTACAAGATACACTGCAAATATTCACCAAATATCCTCAGAAAACACCTTCCAAACCCATAACCACTTCCATCTGGAAGGAAAAGGACAGCAGATATATGGAACTACCACCACCTTCAAGTTCCCCTCCAAACCACGCCCCATCTCAACTTAGAAATATATCACCATTTTTTTCACTGTCACTGGGTCAAAATCCTGGAATTCCCTCCCTCATGGCATTGTGGGCCAACCTTCAGCAGGTGGACGGCAGCAGTTGAAGAAGGTGGCATAGCACCACCTTCTCAAGAGCAACTAGGGATGGGCAATAAATGTAGGCCAGCCAGCAATACTCATGTCCAACAAATGGGTAGAAAAAAGTGGGTAAGATCATACACATTAACCAGTATTTGGGCTGTACATTCATTTGTTTTGTTCCAAATACTATACACTTTCAAGTACAGAACAATTAATATTGCCTTTATATCATTTTTTTTTCCCTCTGACCTTATTTACTGCTGTTTTTCTATGTTTATATACTCTTCCTGAAAGCTCTGAGGGTATCCCTATACAGCAAACACTTTCATGCTTCATACTTCATAAAACAGCTCATCACCACCACCTTCTCTAGGATATTTAGGAATGGACAATAAATGCTGGTCTAACCAGCAACACCAACATTGCTTGACTGAATAAAAGCAGACATAACATCACATTTTCCAAAAACTAAAATATGACATTAAGTGAGACTTCCCTTTACACTTTGCAGTATAGTAAGGTGAGGCTTCGGTTTCTAAATTCCGATCAATTTTAATTCAGACTATGACTACCGATACAGCTCCCAAATCTATATTCATGTCTCTGGCTTATTCTTTTATTTCAAGAGCTTTTTACTCAGTTATTACTCCAACTTTTGGGAGCATGTAAACTTATTACACGTAGGGTTTTCTTTCATCCTTTTATTCCCAGCATAATGATGAAGTTTTTACAGTGCTTTATTAGATTATAGAGAGCAAGAAAAAAAATGTTAAATTCTTATCAAAACACATATTATAAAACAAGATGTTACAGAATAGAAAATGGAAATTTACTTCTGATGCTAACACTATTTTCTCAAAAGAATTTTTTTTAATAAAGGCAGTGGCTTACTAAAGTTGACATTTGAAAACTTAATGTACAAAGATGCATTTGTGTCATCTTCATTTTGAATACATGAATGCCTGGTGATTACGCAAAATCACACTCGAGTCACATTTAGCATGAATCCCCCAATCTGAGGCTGACATACAGGACATAGAACATAGAACATTACAGCACATGTCTCGATGTTGCACCGACCTGTCCTACCAATCAGAAGCCCATCTAACCTACACTATTCCATGTACGTCCCATGTTCAGAACTGAATGTTGACAAGCAACTTTAGTCCACTGCTTCAACATTTTCAGATACAATGAAGAAATTCCAATCACCCACTTATTTCAAAAACCAAGTATGACATCCTTTTAAAAAAATCCATGGAATATGGACATCACTGACTAGGTCAGCAATTATTTCCCATCGTTAATTGCCCTCAGGATAATAAAGAGTCAATCACATTGCTGTCGGTCTGCAGTCACATGTAGGCCAAAGCAATTAAGGATGGTAGATTTCCTTCCCTCAAGTACATTAGTGAATAAGATGGGTTTTTATAACAATTGACAGTGATTACATGCTTGCCATTAGGTTAGCTTTTTCATTCTAGCTTTATGGAGGAAGGGAATACTTCATCTCCTCAAATATAAAGAACATGGTTAACTTTGAACTTCTTTGAGTGTGCAGTGATGTGACAGTGCAAAGTATCAACCAATGCATCATAGAACCTGTCATTTTGATGAGTTTGACTAAGAATGGGCAATTAGAATGGGTTCTCCACATGACCATTCTGCTGACCAGCTAATGGCAGAGAGATAAAGGGGAGGGGCCAGTGTTGGCTACTCAGGGACTCAAACCAGTCCCACAGGAGTGTCAGAGAGCAAAGGGGACAACACATTTATTGAGGGGGTGCCTTTGCCACTGAATTTGGGCAGAGAGAGTGGGCACTTGACACCCATGCTATAAACAAAATCAACATGTTTTTGGCATCATGGAGCAAAAGAGCAGAGGGCAGGGGTGGTAAGCAGAATTGGGGAGTCACCTGCACCAGCTGGGAAATAGGCACACAGCTGTCAGACATTGGGGCCATAGCAATGAAAGGTTGTACCCTTCACAGAGAGGGTGGAGCCCCAGGTTTCAGGAGGGCACACAAGTGGAAAGGTGGGTAGAAAGACAATAAAGGCCAAAATCTCACAATAGGATCACCTGCTGAAGATGGATCTACCTGGAATCAGACCAGAAGTCAGAGCTAGTGGAGAGTGTGGCTCTCCATCAGGTTGTCACAGACTATGTGTCCTTGTCACACAAGATCACATAGCCATGGCCACCAAGTGCTGGCAGTTGCCATGAAAGGCATTGCAGTCTTGAATATTTTCCCCTCTGTCTTCTTCCAAGTTGAAGCTGTCGACCTTAATTGTATCCCCACATCTCACCAGGCACTGATTGTCAGTTCAGGATGGCACACTGACTTAATAACTGACATGGTCTCATTGGATCCAAAAGAAAAAATGCTGGAAAATCTCAGCAAGTCTGGCAGCATCTGTAAGAGAGGAAAGAGCTGACGTTTTGAGTCTAACTGACCCTTTGTCAAAGCTTTGACAAAGGGTCAGTTAGACTCAAAACGTCAGCTCTTTTCTCTCCTTACAGGTGCTGCCAGACCTGCTGAAATTTTCCAGCATTTTCTCTTTGGTTTCAGATTCCAGCATCCGCAGTAATTTGCTTTTATATGGTCTCATTGGAACTGTGAGCATTGGATGACAGCTTCATCACTGGATTCCTGCAGATGTTGGGCATCAACAAAAGCACCAATGTGGCTATTAAGCTTTGCAAGTGATCGGCCTATTAGATCGAACAAGAAGAAGGGCTCCCACTCCCTCAACTTTAAACTGTTTTGTAACCACAATAAGAACTTGTTCCATATGTGCACTCACTTTACTGACATCTGCCAAGATTCCTTCATGTTTTGCCAATCTAAGTTGCCTCAGATCCTCATGGTGATCAACTCAGGACATGGTTAGATTCAAATAGGTCACGGAAATCCTTTGAAGAGCTAGCTATTGACTCCTCTATGGGAGCCCCAGATGAGGCAGAGACACAATATAACTAATGATACCTGCTCAGCTGAACAACAAGATCATTGAATTTCTTAAGATGTGGTTCGAGTGCCTGGATCAAGTGTTCTCCAGTACCCTTTTACAAGAGTCTCTGTCACACTCTCCATAGCAAGGACCTCCAGAGAGATGTGGACCATCAGGATGGAGATCCTTAAACAGTGATAGCTCATAAATGGAGAAGCAAAATCAGGAAATAAGGAAGTTGGAGGAGGTAGTGACAGAGGGATGTGAGACCAAACAGTGAGGTAAACTCTGGTGTATGCGTGGGGATGTTCTGTTGCCAGTCTTTGGGAAAAGTTCAAAATCAAACAACACTGGTTATAGTCCAACCCAGGTTTATTTGGAAGCAATAGCCTTCGGAGCTACCTGATGAAGGAGCAGCGCTCCAAAAGCCAGTGCTCCCAAATAAACCTGCTTGGACTATAACCTGGTGTTGTGTGATTTTTAACTTTGTCCACCACAGTCCAACACCGGCTCCTCCACACCGTGATTCTTTGGGAAGAGGATCTCCCTCCCTCCCCATCTCTCACATCTGCAGATCCAGTTGGCATTACTGAAGAAAGGGTCTTTCTGTTGCTGGGTGCCAGGCCTGCGACTTTCCTGTGACACCTCCCTTCCCTTTAGAGCCATGGAGGAACACTACCAGCACATTTCTTTGTCAACATGACCAGCAGCCTCAGTGATGGCTGCTTTGAGAAGTCGAATTGAATTCCACAATTCATCTGACTCATTTGTCCCTCTATTAGGTTTAAGTGAACATGAAACTTGTCTCTGTATCAATTCAGGAGTCTCTGCTGTGAAAATCTGAACTTCAGTTAATCACCAACCAAGAACAGACCCATATTCTGTATCCCAACTCAGTGATTGCTTTCAATTATGAAATGACTTGGAGGTGTCGATGTTGGCCTGGGATGGACACACTTAAAAATCACACAACACCAGGTTTATTTGGAAACTCTAACTTTCAGAGCGCTGCTCCTTCATCGGATGGTTGTGGAGAATAAGATCAATTATGAAATACATTCAGTAATAGCAGCAAGAGCTTTAAATTTAAGGAAAATAAACTTCAGCACTATGCATAGAGTACATATAATTTCAGCATGCAATGTGTTAAAACATATTTTATTCTATAATTCAGCTGGAGGTATAAACACAAAAATCTTTGTTCTGGGTTTTCAATTTACATAGAAGGAGCTGGCCCACAATCCCCTGTGGGTATGAATTGGCAACTGCAGATACCTGCACAGTGACCAGACTAACTTGAAATACATGCACCTGCAACCACTCTTACTGTTCCAAATTGACTTCAACTAATTGCATATGTTTTCGCAGAGGTGCAATTATGCAAATAGAGTCCTATTCCTTTGCATTCTTTGATCTTTTCTGAGGTCAGATTAGGCAACAATCTCTCAAGAACTAATGGGATGTAATTTCTGAACAGGTGCCAGACTGGGAATTGTTACAGGGTTGGTTTCAAAGCAAGTGGTCTTTGGAAAATGCAGAGTCAAAGAACATAACATATGAATATTGGAATCACAACCAATTTAATGGAAAAAATCATTTAATAGATGCTATCAGTGTTTATTGGAAGAACAAAGAATCCAAAAGCATTGGTTTTTGTGTGTTTATAAGTAACTGAATACCCTTTACAAATCTAATGTTATTTGCACAGGTGACTAAGTTGGTTGAGAAAATAAACAGTGAATATGTCCAATCTTTGGATTTCCAGAATATTTACGATAGCATTCCATATTTAGACTTTTAAAGGAAAATAAAAACAGTCAAGGAATAGTAGATGAACTGTTATGATGTCAAACTGACTCAACGATAGAAAGCAGAATGCAGTGACAAATAACATCACCTCTGTTAAGGATTGTCTATAGTTCATGTTGCTCTAGTTTTCGACTCCCTTACCCTGGGGAAAAAGCTTTGATTATACACCCTATCCATGCCCCTTATAAAAACATGAAGGGAATGCTTAGGGTGAATAGTCAAGGTCTTCTGCCCAGGGAAGTGGAATCCAAAACTAGAGGGCATAGGTTTAAGGTCAGAGGGAAAAGATTTAAACATGACCAAAGGGGTAACATTTCATGCAGAGGATAGTGTGTGTATAGAATGAACTTCCAGAGAAAGTGGTGGAGGCTGGTACGATTACAGCATTTAAAAGACATCTGACTGGGTATATGAATAGGAAGGGTTTAGAGGGATATGGGCCAAATGCTAGCAAATGTGACTAATTTAATTTAGGATATCTAGTCAGCATGGATGAATTGGACTGAAAAGGTCTGTTTCTATGCTGTACATCTCTATGACTTTGTGACTCATGACATCTATGGGAGGAAATGCTTTAAAAATTTGAAGCAAAACAAGGCCAATTCCCTCACTTCTTCTCTTTTGAAGGGAATTTTTAGCTTCGTAAATCCTCAGGGCAGAAGCTTATTGGGCCCTGAGTGATGCGGGCTTTGCTGCTATTTGCAAGAGAATTGGAGAAGAACCCCCACCGCATGCTCAGGGACATGGACCCAGTTGATGGACTGGACCAGGCTATGTTTCCAGGTCCATGACTTGCTCACTCACTCTGAAGCTACCTGGATGTTCACAGCTGTCCTTTTTACACGTTTCCCCTCAGAAGGAGATGCCAGATTCATATCACTTCAGTCTTGTCTTGCCACTTAGCATAAATGCAAAGCCTGGAAGCTCATCATGGTTGTCAGCAATCCTCAGCTTAGTCAAGGGAGACAGCCTGTGATCAGTGAGTCCTCATACCATAAAGTTAAGGGCAGCTTCCAAAGCCAGTCCAGGGATATAAAAACTGTCAAGGGTGGAGAGAAGCAGCACATACTCCTCATTACGAATGAGAAGCTGAATGTCAGTCAATCCATCACCAATCTTGACTCTTTCAGCCCAATGTGGCTGTTTCCTTTCTGCAACGAGAGAGGATGGTATAAGATGAGATAAAAGTGGCTGGCACATTGTTACTGTTGGTGTGAAATGGTATCCTGAGTGAGTGGGTAGGCAGGGGAGATGGCCAGCAGAGTTAGTAGTGACAGGTGTTAGGATGAGTGACGGTGAGTGTATAGGATGCTGTAAGCAGCAATGTGGGTGTTAGTGCCATTTTGGTGGGAGGTGGGTACAGTAGCGGAGACAGACTGAAAGAGGAATCAAAACAAAGATGGTGGCACTTATGCTGGTGGAGTGGAGAAGACCACTGATCTTTATCCTACACCATGGACATTCCTCCAGCTGACTGAGATTGCATTGATCTAGATGGCGATCTCAGAAAAGGCTGGCATAGTCTCCAGTCTGGGGAAGCAAGACATTCCATCCAATCTTGTGGGAAGATATCTTCCCACAATACAGGGTATCAAATTTCCCATTTCTGCCATTTCTGGGGCAAATATCAGGAACCATACAGGTCAGCGCCAGCCTGAAGATGCACACCAAGTTTTTAGCAATGGCTTGGACACAAGAGCTGCCAATCTTCTTGTGGATAGCCAATGAGTTGTGAGTTTTTCCAGAAATGGCACATGTTAATTTGGGGACAGAATCAGATGGGAGAATCGTCATAGGGTCAGAGTAGGTGGTTAATGATCTCACCACTACCTTATCAAAGGCAACTAGAAACACGAAATAAGTGTTGGCCCAACCAGTAACTCCCACATCACATGAGTGAATTTTTTCAAATGTTCATTGAGAAATCTCGCTGCACCCTGTGGGGAGAATCCTCTGAGAAACTTCAGGAACTTGTATTTAGCCAACAAGAGTAAGATTTAGCAACAAAAACAAATAAATAAATTGCTGGAAAAACTCAGCAGGTCTGGCAGCATCTGTGGAGAAAAATCAGAGTTAACGTTTCAGATCCAGTGACCTTTCTTCAGAAGGACAATTCAGCCCCAGGTCTTGCTGAAGAAGATATTGGGAAATTGTACATGCTAATGCATGATTTTCCATCCATCAATTTTAGTTCACAAAAGACTGACGGGCAGGGTCAATCCATGCTCCTGTAGTTATGGAGCCGTAGATGCAGGACACTGTATGTATTTTCCCAATGGTATCTGGCACCATTCAGTGCATCACTCATTATTTCGGAGTTAGTCGACACATCTGGTATTGCACCAGTCATGTTGTAACTCAATATCCATAAGCATACTTGCCAGATGAGGTAATTGAATTATAAAAATTAGGTATAAAAGGAACCATTTGGCCAAATGTACAAATTATACCGTCATTCCTTCATTAAGGCTATTTGACATCAGATCCAAGTCAGCCTCTAGTAGAATAAGTCAGTGACTCTCATTTCCCTGCTCTATTCTCATAACCCTACAAATTTTTTTCCCTTGAGTGCAAACCCAATTTCTGTTTGAAATTATTGATCATCTCCGTTTCCACCATTCTCAGAGACAGGAATTTTTAGATCAGTAACAATCACAGTGTAACTAAGTCCTTCTGAAACCCTCATCCCCCAACCACGTGCATTCATTGCCCAAAGCCAAAATCATTTCTCTTGTCCTTATAGAATTAATTAATGGGATGGCATTTCTGAGTTTACTTTGTTTAAAACTTTCACTGCCTTTCTAATTTCTTTCAATTTTTCCCTCAATCTCCTTTGCTGAGGGGGAAAACAACCCCGCTTTCTCCAATTTAACCTTATGGCTAAAATTCTTGTCCCTGGAACCTAAATCTTCTCTGGATTTTCTCAAAGAATTCTCAAAACCTCCCATAGCTATGACAAAACTTAGATGCAATCTTTTAATTATGGCATACCCGAGCTTTATAAATGTTCAGCAGAACTTCCCAACTTTTGCAGTCAACAGCTTTACTTATGGAGCCCAAAGTTTCACTTGCTTTGTGAATCACTTTCTCAATATGTCATGGCACCTTCAAAGATCCATGTATATAGAGTCATAGAGTCATAGAAATGTACAGCAAGGAAACAGACCCTTCAGTTCAATTTGTCCATGCCGACCAAATATCCTAAATTAATCTAGTTCCATTTGCCAGCATTTGGCCCACATTCCTTTAAACCCTTCCTATTCAGAAACCCATCCAGATGCCTTTTAAATGTTGTAATTCTACGAGCTTCCACCACTTCCTCTGGCAGCACATTCCATACAAGCACCACCCTGCGTGTGAAAGAAATTTCCCCTTAGGTCCCTTTTAAATCTTTCCCCTCTCACCTAAAATCTCTGCCCTCTTATTTTGGATTTGCCTACTCTGGGGAAAAGATTTTGTCTATTTACCCTATCCATGTTCCTCATGATTTTATAAACCTCTGTAAGGTCACCCCTCAGCCTCCAACGCTCCTGGTAAAATAGTCCCAGCCTCTCCTTATAGCTTAAATCTCCAGTTCCAGCAACATAAATCTTTTCTGATCCCTTTAAAGTTTAACGACTATATGCACCATTAGATGTCTCTGCCCAGGACATGTTTGAGAATTGTGACATTCAGTCTATATGGTCAGTCCCTATCAATCAGGTGAAGTGCATTACCACACATTTCTCTGTACTCTCCATCTCTCACTTGTCTGCCCATTCAGCTAACCTATCTAAGCCCTGTTACTGTCAAATAATATTGTCAACTCATCATATTTGAAGTAGTCAGCAAAAAATGTTGTTGTCCAGCTGAAGCACTAATTTCCTTGAAACAAAAGCAAAACTCAGCAATTGCTGGAGATCTGACACAGAAACAGATAGTACTAGAGAGACTCTACAGGTCTCACAGCATCTGCAGAGAGAGAAACAGAGTTAAGGTTTTGAGTTTGTTATCACTCTTCTTTGAACGTCTTAATTTCTTTGTTCTGTCATATTCTTCTTTCAAAATAGTTGTACATATCTGCTACTCACTAATCAACAAACGTCTGAAGTAGAAATGTCATCTGAGACCAATGATACCATTGTAACTACCAGGACATATAAAAGAAATCCCAAAGGAAAAATATCTTCTATTTTGCAGTGGGTTTATTTCAAAGAAATTGGAAACCAAAATCTAGGATTTGTGCAGCACCCTTCAGACTAACTCAGTAAGGGACAGCATTGTAAAGGGGGAGATGTGATTCAAACTATATGAATCTAAATAAGTCTGCAAGAATGAAAAAGAGTGAGCAGGAGATGGGGGCAACTAACTTTGCAATTGAAGCAGGGAAAATGCTGATTCTATTGTTCATCACACAGGATGGAGATGGTAACTCACAGAGTTGAAGAGACCAGTTTGAAGTGGGACTGGAAAATTTGCCTAGGTTAGACTAGAAAAAATAAGTCTCCAGTGTAACATTTACAGTAAAAATCAAAACTTGTTTAGAAATTATCTTGCTTGGAAAGGAAGAAGCAGTACATTGGGAGTGAAGAATAGTTTTGGACCGGACCCAACAGAATAACCATTGTGGGGCAGATTCGGTCATTTTTGAAGTTAAATGAAGAAATTTCTCCATAGTTGCCTACAACAATAGTTGATAATTAATGTTCCCTCAGTTTGTTTGCTACAGTAAAAGTCTTACAACTTGTAACATTCCAGCGAATTCAAATTTGGAAGTCTCTTTTCGAGACAGCAATGGTTGAGTTAATCTTTGGATAACTCACTAAGCCACTAGGGGAGATGAAATTGCTTTTTATAGACTAAAGCACTTGTCCATTCCTCTCAATATCCATTTGTATTTGATCATGCAAAGATGCCATGGGGCATCTTACTAAGTCATAGACACAGCATAAATGCAACTTGGTGTTGGCCAATTTAAATCTGAGGATACACTTGGGTACAATCTTCATCTCTGTGTCGACACATGTAGTAAAGCAGGCATAAAATAAAATGTCCATTCATTCTACTCACGTCCAAATGATTTTACAGCAAGAAAATATCCAGGGATGTAGTTGCTGGGTAAGTGGTCCCAACTGAGACAAGTTTGAGTGGCATACTTAATATATTCAAATGGAGAACAAATTATCTAGACTCATAGAATTGTACAGGATAGAAGAGGTCCTTCAGCTCATCAAATTGCACCAACAGAACTTCTCGAGATCTACACTCATCCCATGTTCCAGCACTTTGTCCACAGTGCTCACCCACAAACTTTTAAAAGGTTGAGTTTCCTGACTCAACTCCCCACACAGGCAGTGCAATCCAGATTCAGATCAGCCTCTTGGTTAAAGTTTCTTCTTCTCAAATCCCCTCTAATGTCTCTGCCTTGCACCTTTAAACCAAAGAGCACAGCTGTATCCACCCTGTACAGGTCACTCATAATTTTATACATCTCAATCTGCTCCCTTGTCAGCCTCCACTACTCAAGGTAAGTAACCCAACCTTACCCAATCTCTCTTCATAGCTGAAATGGTCATTTTAGATGAAAACTTGGTGAATCTCCTTTGTATCTCCTCCAGTATAATTAATTCTTTCCCATAGTGCAGTGGCCAGGTGTTTACAGTACTTTTGCTGTGGCCTAACCAAAGTTTTGTACATCTCCAACATAATCTTCTTGCTTTTATAATCTCCGCCATTACTGGTATAGGCAAGTGTCCCATATGCCTACTTAACTATCCTATGGCACCTCCCCTGTGGTCAAAGAAGAATTAAAGTTTGGTCAGAGTCCCTGCAATTTCCTCATTTATCTCTCACAGCAGCGTGGAATACAACTCATCAAGACTCAAGTACTAAAGTAACCTTTTCAAATGTTATCGAAAGGGATCCTTAGCATTTCCCTCTTAATTATAAGCCATTCTCCAAATATATTCCCTTATCCTGCAAGTTCAAGATTGGTTGCTTAGACAGAAGGCTTAGGTTGGAGAAAATGAGGACTGCAGATGCTGGAGATCAGAGTCGAGAGCATGGTGCTGGAAAAGCACAGCAGGTTAGGCAGCATCCGAGGAGCAGAAGAATTGACGTTTCAGGCTTAAGCCCTTCATCAGGTTGCAGACTTTAATTATCCACTAGATACCATGACCAGGTGCAACATTCTACTGACCTCACATCCATCAGTCAAATTGAAGTTTAATCGAACAGGCAACTTGAATATTCAAACAAAACTCCTGAAAGATGGCAAACTAGTAATTCAGCAATACTACCTTAAAATGGCATCCCATCTGCTTGTGGTTTGCTATGGGTAGGCAGTAGTGTAGTGATAATGTCACTGGACTAGTAATCCAAAACTCCAGGGTACTGTTCTGGGAACATTGAGACAAATGTCAGATGGTGAAACTTGAATTCAATGAAATCTCTGACATAAAAATGGTAATCATGTTCCTACTGTTGATTGTTGCAAATACCCATTAGATTCACTAATGTACCTAATATAAGGGAATCTAGCATTCTTATCTGGTATGGTCTACATGTGACGCCAGGCCCACAGCAACGTGATTGACTTTTAACTGTCCTCGGGCCTCTAAAGATTAGCTACAAATGTCGGCCTAGTCAGTGTCACCTATATCCCATGAACAAAAAGAAATGTGTCACATCTTTGTTTTTGAACAATATTGGGACAAAGTATTTTGGATTGATGAATGGTTGGACTCTGAAGGTAGTGAACAAATGGGAAAAATGTTGGTGAATGCCAAAAGCAACTTCACTGAATTTAGAACTCTTAGCTTGCATGGTGCATCCCTGCAGCAAGTAAGTGGTCCAATACATGTCCCTGCCCTTCCAGCCTATGTTTTTGACTAAATGCCAATGTTGATGTTCTTGTTGTCCAGGGTTACAGGATCACCAGCTATTCTCCACACACAGGGCTCTCAAACAGCATCACGATTCTAACATTTTACACAGTGCTCTCTATATTGTTTGTCATTACAAGCCCTTACGACTGAATTCTGCCTACCTAGCTGAGTAACTTGAGTCTGGAAGTATTATAGGTGACACAGTGGTTAGTGCCAGGGAACTGGGTTGGATTCCTGTCTTGGGTGACTGTCTGTGTGGAATTTGCATGTTCTCCCTGTGTCTGTGTGGGTTTCCCACTGAGTTTCTTCTCACAGTCCAAAGTTATGCAGATTAGGCGGATTCGCCATGCTAAATTGTACAGTAGTGTCCAGAGATGTGTAGGCTAGGTGGATCAGCCATGGGAAACACTGGTTTACGGGAATAGGGTGGGTGGAGGTGTAAGCCTGGGTGGGCTGCTTTTTGGAGGGTCAGTGCAGACTCAAATGGCCAAATGGCCTCTATTTGCACTGTAGGGATCCCATGATTATAACTAACAGGTCCACCTCAGTTAAAAATGACATGAATCATACAACTTTCACTGCATGGGGATTGGGGCAATGGTGGTAGTGGAGGCTGTGTGCATGGTGTTTAAAGTCTGGGACAAAGTGTGGTCTGCCAATCCCAAAAGTGAATTTATAATCATCCTAGAAACTGGATGAGGTTGGCTAGTTGTAAGTCCTTGGCTCTTTGGCATTAATCACAGTTTTTCAGAAGCTACTATTCCTCCAGCCTTTATTGCTCCAAATCTCTCACCCATCTTCAATAGCTATCATTGCCTTGATGCCAACACAATGCCAACTCACATTCCCCAAGCAACCTGCCTATCCTCATTGGTGAAAGTGAGGACTGCAGATGCTGGAGATCAGAGCTGAAAAATGTGATGCTGGAAAAGCGCAGCAGGTCAGGCAGCATCCAAGGAGCAGGAGAATCGACGTTTCGGGCATGAGCCCTTCTTCAGGAATGAGGAAGGTGTGCCAAGCAGGCTAAGATAAAAGGTAGGGAGGAGGGTCTTGGGGGAGGGGCGTTGGGAATGCGATAGGTGGAAGGAGGTTAGGGTGAGGGTGATAGACCGGAGAGGGGGTGTGGGTGGAGAGGTCGGGAAGAAGATTGCAGGTCAAGAAGGCGGTGCTGAGTCCGAGGATTGGGACTGAGATAAAGTTGGGGGAGAAGAAATGAGGAAGCTGGAGGAATCTGCATTCATCCCTTGTGGTTGGAGGGTTCCTAGGCGGACCTGACGAGGGAGTCGCGGAGGGAGTGGTCTTGATGTGTGTGGAGGCACAAGACCACTCCTTCCGCGACTCCCTCATCAGGTCCACACCAGGTACACATCCCCCACCAACCCAACCTCCACACCCGGCACCTTCCCCTGCAACCGCAAGAAATGCAAAACTCACGCCCACACCTCCCCCCTTACTTCCCTCCGAGGCCCCAAGGGATCCTTCCATATCCGCCACAAATTCACCTCCACCTCCACACACATCATTTACTGCATCCGCTGCACCCGATGTGGCCTCCTCTATATTGAGGAGACAGGCCGCCTACTTG
>NC_057716.1:87278575-87285979 GCF_004010195.1 Chiloscyllium plagiosum
CCTCGGACTCAGCACCGCCTTCTTGACCTGCAATCTTCTTGCCGACCTCTCCGCCCCCATCCCCTCTCCGACCTATCACCCTCACCTTAACCTCCTTCCACCTATCGCATTCCCAACGTCCCTCCCCCAAGTCCCTCCTCCCTACCTTTTATCTTAGCCTGCTTGGCACACCTTCCTCATTCCTGAAGAAGGGTTCATGCCCGAAACGTCGATTCTCCTGCTCCATGGATGCTACCTGACCTGCTGCGCCTTTCCAGCAACACATTTTTTATCCTCATTGGTGAATGAGGAATGGAACTGCCAAGAAAATAGCATTAATAACTTAACATGCCTATTGATGCCTTTATCCAGAAGTTCAGTTGGTTTTTATTATGGGAAACTGCTGACGTTCCAAATCCATTACATCTCAGGATTGTATATTAGACATTTGTTGTGCATTAGTGATGGATAGGTGTCTGTGGTGATTGGCCAGAGGCTTTTATTGAATACCACAATATCCTGTTTTGAAATCTACAACTGATGCTGAAGCCATTCAATTGCAGAAAGGGATTATATTTCATTACAATTTCAATGATACATCAAATATAACCAGAATTAAAGTAGATGCAAATAAAATAATTGAAAGTGCTCCTTAATGAATAATTAAGAGCTCCAATTAGTGATTTAATGGTTACAATTTGCTTTAATTCAACACAATTCTCTCATCTTTGCAATAAAAATTAAATAAAATGATCTTATTGGCACAAATTCTGTGATTATCTATGCACATCTTATTTGAGCAAATGACACTCAAGAACGAGGATAACTTATGCTAGTAACAACATTATGCAACATTTTCAATTGAAGTTAACAAGTTTTCATTTGCAAAGCTGCTCAATGACTTTGCAATCTTCAAATTGCTTTGCAGCACATAAACTAGGCTTATTTTTGAAAGTTGTCTGCTAATATCAATTTCCCTCCATTTATTATCAATATTATTATAATTTAAATAAAAGAAGTGGAGAGCATCAAATTCCAACAAAAGGACCCTGAACTATACCATTAACTCTGTTCCTCCCTCCTTAACAGCTGCTAAATGTTTCCAGGACTTGTGGTACATATTTCAAATTTCCAACATCTGAGTAATTTACTTCACATTTACTGAGTACGTCATTTCATATTGATTTGCTAAGGAATATTTAACAAGATAAAAGAGGTACTCCGCTGTGCATGACACATAACAAGATCATAAACCTACTGAAAAACAAAGTGGACATTCCAAGTGGGCCATATTGTGCAAGAGGGCCAGACATTATGGGTTCAATTTCCATCTGACTCAAAATTGTGTCACAATATTCCTGAGCATTTTAATTAAAAATAATTATAATGTTGTTCCCTATTTTTGGAGTCTGATCTCCATTCAGTGAGGGTTGGCATTTGCACTGATGCACATACATGATGTGAATGAAATTTTATTTTCTGTCAAAGTTCATCATCTTTGAAAGATCCTTATGAGTAATATCAATATATGTATTTACTAAGGGACCAGAGTGTTTTTCTCCACTTCCTTCCTCGCATGTGGAAGTGGCTATATTAGATAGAGGGGAAGAATATGAAAAAGAGAATAAAACAGATGTAGTTATTCCTCTCATTAAGGTAATTGAACCCCAACCAGATGGTAACAAGTTTTAAATCCTGAGGCTGTCTATCACTTTAGCACATTTGCCTATTGATCAGTTCTCAGATACTATAAAGGATGGAGCCTGGGGAAAGAGAAATCTGACAAAATCTCATTAGTTTTACATGAATGGTGCCTCCTGCTGGCTGGATGGTTGCCAGACGTAAATATGTGGCCTCAGTCCTCCCTTGCCAAAATTGGTGATGGATCGCTTGAGGTAAATAATGTAGACCAGAAAGAAGAATACCACAACATAACTTTTAAAAGAATTCTTGTTTATTTGGGCCAAGAAATTTCACCATGGGATATGAATACTTTATGAACATTTTGCTATACTCATTGAAGATTCTGCTCGCTCCTATTTTAGTCAAATATTAACTGTTTCAAATAAATAACTTCATTTATTGCTTGCAATTGAGAGAACTGCAAGTGAAGATACAGGATGTTTTTTCTGTTTTTGAGAGTTGGAGTACAATTCCTAACCAATGTTTCCAGCGTCACAGACTCACATTATCAGTTTTAAGTTGCAATTGAATAAAATTATGTGATTAGAATGCTTGAGGTCAGAACCACTTCCTTAACTTTCCCTTTGTTAGCTAGTCAACATGTCTCAGTATGAGATTAAAAAAAACAAGGTTCTGTTGTTGCTCTGGTTTATGAGTCATGCTTGTAATTGCCATGTCATAGAGAACCTGTATTTGCAATGCACACAAAGAGAAATGGTCATTTATTCTGATAAAAATGTACCAACAGTCTCTGAGCACTCCTTAACTTGTAGTCTGATACTCATCATTTGTCTTTTGTTTTGTGCTTATTAACTGGTGGCTTGAAAGCTGCTCCTATATTTACATTAGCATTTGACACCTCCTAATTGCAGGCCTGAAAATCAACATTGTTCTGAAGGAATCAATGACATTTTGAAATGTATGTAAAGCTTTTCCAGGTGAAAAACCAAGAAAATGTTGCCTGACAGAGGAGGTGAACGATCCTTTCACTGTGAGTTGAGTGGTATATTTTGCCAAAGGAATGGTTGCAGTATTGAATATTAATGACAGATAAGAATCACTATGTGACAGTTCAGATTTGTGGATTCACCTTGTTCTGCTCCTGTGCTGTCAGTCATCATCTTGCTCATGTTTATTTTCAGACACTCATTTTCACATCCTTCTTTTCCAGATGTTACGTCTCTGCTGTAGAGGCAGGATAGGGTCATAAAGTCATACAACACCATAGTGTCCATATCCCAATCACACAACCTTTGCGCACAATCTCATTCCAGGATGATGTCCATAGGACCATCAAAGCAGTGAAAGATACCTTGCTTGCGAGGAGACAGCGAGGAGCTTTGGGAACGGTCTGCCTGGCTGGGTTTCCTCAGCGACAAGATATGCTTCACTACATCAGCTCTAAACTGCTCCCATCAAAAAGTTGGATAGGTTTTCTGAAGGGAAGGATTTCCATTCCTGGAATGGTCATTTAGTTTGGGGTCACACAGTGTTTAATCGAGGCCTGAGTGGGAGCAGGAAGGCAATCAGAAACCACTAGTTTTTTGTGCTGAGTAATACCACTGAGGAGACCATGTCTGCTTTCAGAAATACCCCCCAAAAATTGTTCCAGTTTCCTGAAAGACCCAGGCTACAAGGAAGCTATGTGGGGAGAGAGTTTTGTGGGACATGGGGTGGGACTTCACAGGAAGAGTATAGCACGGATTACAAAATCCATTCTAAAAGATGAAAGACCTAACAATCTATGTTTGTTCGATGTATCATTATATCACTGTAATCTTTTGCTATAAATTCTGTGTCTTATGGTCCTGCTTCACAACCACCTGATGAAGAAGCAGTGCTCTGAAAGCTAGTGCTTCCAAATAACTTGTTGGACTATAACCTGGTGCTGTGTGATTTTTAACAAGGAGCAAGCATAAGCCAATCAGCTCTTCAAGCCTGCTCCACCATTCAATAAATCAGCTGATCTGATTTAACCTTAACTTTACACTCCTCCATATCCTCTGTAACCTTTCACCCCCAATTGACCAAGAATCTATCTCCCACTGCCTTAAAAATAGTGAATGATTCTTCATCCATTGCCTTTTGAGGAAGGGAATTTCAAGAGAGAAAAAGAGGTTTCCCCATCTATGGCTTAAATAGATGACACATTATTTTTAAACTATCACCCCTAGTTCTAGATTCTGCACAAGAGAAAACATTATTTTAACACCCATCTGGTCAAATCGCCCCAGGAATGTACCTATTTGGGTTTGGTTGGATCCACATGGCCACACACCTCCCAATCTCCACTCCCTCAAAGAAGCACTGAGTCTCTTTGACCAAGAGTCTGCTCCCACTCACCTCCACCACCCCTAGACAAGGTGACAAGTGGTCCGCACTGTTTGTTCGGTCGAGCATACCACATGATGATAAACCCATTAATCCAGTGCTTAACACAGGGATAGCCGTGTTAATTTGGGGACAGTGGTACGTGGTCCTTAATGAATCACTTAAGGCCTCAATTGTCAGTGGAAACAGTTAGTCAACCCTGGGGTCTTCCCACCCTGGATTTCAGCCTCGAGGTGTGAAAGGTGGTGGTGTTCAGGTCTGATACTGCCCACTTGTCTTAATTAAATGCTCTCACACGTCTCCACATTAAACTCACCACCAGTGAGAGCAGAAGATTCCTCATATTCAAATGCTTGCCTTCATGGCTCAGAACTTTGTATATCGGAGGTGGTACATTATGTTGAAGTTGCACAGGACATTGGTGAAGCCTGTTCTAGAGTACTGTGTCCAGTTCTGGTCACCTTGTTATAGGAAGAATATTATTAAGTTGAAGAGGATTCAGGGGAGATTTATCAGGGGATGTTGCTGGGAATAGAGGGTTTGAGTTATAAGGAGAGACTGGGCAGACTGGGACTTGCCTTACTGGAGGATAGGAGGTTTAGATTAGATTAGATTAGATTAGATTAGATTACTAATCTAATAGAAATTTATAAAATCATGAGGGGTATGGATAAGATGAATGGCAAGTATCTTTTCCCTTGAGTGGAGGATTTCAAAACAATGGGGCATATTTTTAAGGTGTGAAGAAAAAAATATGGAGACATGAGAGGCATTTTTTTACACAGAGAGTGGTTCATGTATGGAATGAACTTCCAGAGGAAGTGTTGGATGCAGATACAGTTAGAACATTTAAAAGACATTTGGATAGGTACGTGAATAGGAAAGGTTTAGAGAGATATGAACCAAATGCAGGCAAGTGAGACTAGCTTAGTTTTGGAAACTTGGTCAGCATGGACCAGTTGGACCGAACAGTCTGTTTCCATGCTGAATGACTCTAAAACTGTGTTCAAAAGCTGCCACATTTCTTCTTTTAAAAAAAACATGTCACTTACAAGGCAGTTTCATAAATTGAAGAAACTATGTTAAGGTCAAATTGACATTTTGAAATTTCAAATGACCTTTGCAAAGCCACGTGTGAGTTCAATTTCCTGCATTATTGAGACATTTACAAATTATTCCAACATTTCAAAAACACTTTTGAAAACATCTTCAAATTAATCAGACTTTGAAAATTATTTTCAAATGGTGTAGCATAGAGTACACATCCAAATGCTTCTCAATGTTTTATTTTTTCACCTCACAGTATCTTCCTGTCCATACATTGGCTTATAATAAAGTATTTGAAAAGGTCCTGATTTATCTCACACTCCCAGATCTACCATAAGTACTGCAATGGTTACCCTACCCCATTTCCACCTTGTACTCTGGAACCTACTGACTTGGTACCCTACCTATTCCCAGTTGGCATCTACTTAACTGGCACCCAACCTCCTCTTCATCTAGCATCACATATCTCATTTCCCTGCCTCCAAACCAGCTGACACTCTACTTACCAGCTACTTACACATCCAACATCTTCCCCACTCGGACCCTGACATTACACTTACCGTATGACAACAGCCATTAAAGTGGATGTCAGAACCTTAAAGGTCAAATTACTGACAGCTGTCTGCTGTGAAAAGGAGCATGTTTTGTCTTCCCTCGACAATTCCACACTATAAAAAAAGTTGTCAGAATGGAAGTAATGTCTAACATTTCTGAAGGTATCCTGAACAAAATTTTGTCTGAGAAATGCAGAACTCCTTTCATTCATGAAAAGAAGGACCAAAGCAGCAATGTATGTAGGATTGCAACTTCTCAGAAACGACAGTCCAGATCTATTTGTTATTTTGACTTTGTTTTGCCTTGTACCATTTTCTAAGTGGCTTCTCTTTACAAATTGACCATTGAGAAAGCATTGTTTTTCTTCCATGTTGCAAACCGCACAGCAATACAATAAATACAAAAATTATGATTTCACACAGAGGGTGATCAGTGCATGAAATGAGCTGCTGGAGGAAGTGGTGGAGGCTGGTACAATTACAACATTTAAATGATTAAAAATCACAAAACACCAGGATATAGTGCAACAGGTTTATTTGGAAGGACTGAAACTCCACAACCACCTGATGAAGGAGCAGCGCTCCGAAAGCTAATGTTTCCAAACAAATCTGTTGGGCTATCGCCTGGTGTTGTGCGATTTTTAACTTTGTACACCCCAGTCCAACACCAGCACCTCCAAATCATAACATTTAAAAGGTATCTTGATGGGTACATGAATAGGGAGAGATTAGAGGGATATGAGCCAAGTGCTGGGAAAAGGGACTTGATTAGTTTAGGATATCTGGTCAGCATGGATAAGTTGGATTGAAGTGTCTGTTTCCATGCTGTATGTCTCTGTGGCATGATGATATGTCTCTAAAATGAATAACAGATTGAGAGATGATGTCAGACTGGAAGATCACAACACCGTACAACCCTGTCATGGCAACCACTGCAAGACATGTTAGAGTGTCAACGTGGATACCACCATTACACATGAGGACACCACCCACCATGTACGCGGCAGGTACTTGTCACTCGGCTAATGTTGTCTATCTCATCCGTTGCAGGCAAGGATGCCCCGAGACATGGTACATTGGTGAGACCAAGTTGATGCTATGACAACAGATGAGTGGACACTGCGCAGCAATCGCCAGACAGGGGTGTTCCCTCCGATTCAGATAACATCTCAGTGGTCAGGGACATTTGGCCTCGGATCTTTGGGTGATCATCCTCAAAGGCAGACTTTGGGATAAGCAACAATGCAGAGTGGCTGAGCAGAGGCTGATAGCCAAGTTCAGTACCCATAAGGATGGCCTCAACCAGGACCTTGGGTTCATGTCACATTACATGTGACCCCACTGCATTATACACTCTCATAAATACAAACACACAGACACAGACAAGCGCACAAACACACACACACAGACAAGCACACACACACAGACAAGCACAAATGCACACGTACACACACAAGCACACATACATAAACACTCTTACAAACTCACACATTCACGCAGACCCTCTCTCATACACACACACATGGAACATAGAACAATACAGCACAGAACAGGCCCTTCGGCCCACGATGTTGTGCCGAACATTTGTCCTAGCTTAAGCACCCATCCATGTACCTATCCAATTACCGCTTAAAGGTCACCAAAGATTCTGACTCTACCACTCCCACAGGCAGCGCATTCCATGCCCCCACCACTCTCTGGGTAAAGAACCCACCCCTGACATCTCCCCTATACCTTCCACCCTTCACCTTAAATTTATGTCCCCTTGTAACACTCTGTTGTACCCGGGGAAAAAGTTTCTGACTGTCTA
>NC_057716.1:87286252-87309240 GCF_004010195.1 Chiloscyllium plagiosum
ACAATAGCCCTCCTCACTGTCCACAACTCCACCTATCTTCGTATCATCTGCAAATTTACTGACTCACCCTTCGACTCCCTCATCCAAGTCATTAATAAAAATTATGAACAGCAGAGGACCCAGAACTGATCCCTGCGGAACTCCACTTGTAACTGGGCTCCAGGCTGAATATTTACCATCTACTACCACTCTCTGCCTTCGACCGGTTAGCCAGTTTTCTATCCAATTGGCCAAATTTCCCTCTATCCCATGCCTCCTGACTTTCCGCATAAGCCCACCATGGGGAACCTTATCAAATGCCTTACTAAAATCCATGTATACTACATTCACTGCTCTACCCTCATCCACATGCTTGGTCACCTCCTCAAAGAATTCATTAAGACAATAGTGTAGTAGCCAGAATTGTACACAATACTCCAGCTGTGGCAAACCAAGTTCTTGTATAGCTCTGACATAACATCACTGACCTTACAATCTATGCCATGATTGAGAAAGGAAAGTGTCTTGTGTGCCTTAACTACCTTATTAGTCTGCCTTATCGCCTTCAAGGATCTGTGGACAAGCACCCCAAGATCGCTTTGCTCCTCTCAGCTTCCTACTGTCCTGCCATTCATTGAGTACACCCCTTGTCTTGCTACTTCTTCCAAAGTGCATCAGCTCACACATATCAGGGTTAAACCCCATCAGCCACTGATCTGCCCATCTGACTAGCCCAGCTTTATCCTCCTGTAACCTAAGACCTCCTTCTTCATTTGGTTTTACTTTCATAGAACCACAATGACTCTGCCAGATTACCCTCAGTCTTTCAAAATGCCCAGTTATAAACTCTTGCATGATTGATTTTTTTAAACTTTTCCCCATGACAGACATTTGATTTGCCCTAGAGTTTCTGATCTATAGTTTCTATAGTTGTCCTTTTTTAAGCTTAAAATTAAGCCCACTCTTCCCTCTTTCAAAGTGGATGTCAAAGTCAATCATATGATCGGTGTGACCTAGAAATATCTTGCTTAAAATCCAATCACATTAACAAAACCATACCCAGGATAGCCTTCTCTCTGGTTATTTTCTTAGAGCAGCACATTCTGGAACTATCCCAAAAGCATTCCATGAACTCATTAAGGTTATATTACCAATTCGATTTTACCAATTTATATGTCAATTAAAATTACTCAATTATTGCTGCTCCTCTACCACAAGCACCAAATATTTTTAACATACTTCTTTCCACATTGCAATCACTGTTTAGGGAGCCCTGTAAATCTCGTGACTTTTCCCCCAATTATTCCTAACCTCCACCCAAGTTGATTCTACATTCTGATCTCTTGAATCATAGTCACCTCTAATTATTGCACATTATCTTTGATTAGCATTGCTGCCCCTCTGCCTTTACCAAGCTTCTTATTCTTGATTTGTCATACACCACCCAATATTCAAAATCTGATCTTTGTCATCCTGCAGTCACATCTCAATAATCACATTAAATCATATCGGCTTTTTTTTTGTTTCCCCCACACTCACACCCACGTGCACACACTCTTACAGGCTTATACTCCCTCACACACACTTTACCAAGCATGCACACTTGCAAACACACACACACTCTCTCACACACACACACACATACTCACACTCTTCCTCCCTCACATGCAAGCACACACACATATAAGTCGATGAGGTGAATCTGCATTTGCAGATATATTTGATTTTGCTCAAAAAGCACTCAATCTGCAGGCAGTCAATCCATGCAACATTTTATACATTCCACTTTGCAAACAGAACCAGTCTGACTCAAGATTGGGATATGGACAGACTCTAACCTTACACCTTCAATGCATTGTCTGAGCTTTTTATAAAGCCTTAAGTTATCTCAAGAAAATGACTTCAAAGAAGTTCTGGAATTTACATATTAATGAACCGAAACCTGCAACCCATTCTAAAAGATGAAAAACATAACAGCAATCTGGGTTTGTTCAATATGTCATTTCAGTTGCATGACACTGTGATCTTTTGCTATAAATTCTGTGTCTTATGGTCCTGCTCCACAGCTACCTGACGAAGGAGCAGCCCACTGAAAGCTAGTGCTTTCAAATAAATCTGTTGGACGATAACCTGGTGTAGTGTGGTTTTTAACTTAAGGCTGAAAAAAGCATATAAACAGAAAGGTCTTAAACACCATAGTGGAGAACTGTACTTGGTAACTTGCAATGTGCAGATTTAAGTAAAAATGTTACAGTACATCAGGAGTGAATAGCCTTACTTAAAGCCAACAGCATCACTGACATGGTAAAGCAATGACATCTTATTAGGGCTGTAGAATCAGCTGCATTTAAGTCATTTGCTATCTTTGCAAATCTAGCTGTTCGAATGTCTGGTACTGATTCAACTCACTAAAGGTTCAATGTCACTTGCACAATAAGATTCTTCTGATCTTTATCATAATTCCTTGAAATCTACAAATAGAAAGATGTGCCCAAAGCAATATCCATAGCTGAACATTTAAGACCTCTCTAACAGTTCCAGCTGTACAAACTGACAATAGATAAAGTTAATCTTTAATTGACTATCAGGAAGGCTTCTTTGTCCAACAATACAAAAATAGTAGAGAAACAATTAGTTATAAGAGATAAGAAGATTGTACTTAGCAATTATTAGCAACAGAAGAAAACAGGTCCCAGAATTTCAGCTTATGACTTAGGTCAAAAGATTGCAGTCAGGGACAGTAACGGAAAACAAAAAGGCATTAGGGGCAGCTTCTGCTCAAAATTGCAAATTGTGGAAAATGGTGTTCCAAAGAGATCATTTCCAGGAAAACTTTTGTTAACAATTTTAGTTAGAAATTTGCACTCTAGGTTGGAAGCATATTATTTTAATTTCCAGATGATATTGTCTAATTGCATCCTGAATACATTCCTGAATATGCAAAGAATTAAGTTGAAAAACATTTCAGATTGTCAGTCAGGCTTGCGGTGTGATGCATTTGAATGCACTGAAAGCACATGAAATGCAAAGGAAAAGGCAAGTACTGTGAATGCTTAAAACCGGAAGTAAAATGTAAAATTCAGAAAATACTCAGCAGGTCTAGGAACACATTTTTTGAGAAAATTAGGAACTGGAGGAAAATAGAAATATGATAGATTTGGTGCTATTGAAAAGAGTGAGGGGAAGGGAGGACAAAAGAGAAGGTGTGGGATATGTTAGAGGGCAAGAGATATTAAATAAGGAAGAGTTCATGAAACATGAAGCAAAGGGAGTGGTGATAGGTGTAGTATCAAAGCAAAGCATTTGTCTCGAGTTAATTATGAAAAACCAAACAATGAACAGATCTGCCCAAAATAAAAAAAACATGAAAAACAAATTCAAACTAACAGATGACAAATAAAAAGAATCATTATTAGAACAGATTTTGTGGTCTGTAATTGTTGAACTCAGTGTTGTGTACGACAGTCTATAATATGCTTAATTTCAAAATCAGGTGCTGTTCCTGTGACACTGAATGACAACAAAAATGTTTACAGTATGTGGAGTGTGATACTTTGCAATGTTTAACAGATTAAATAATATGTGCATATTGATAAAAAATGTTGAACATGAATTACTGGTTGGAGGATGTGCCTCAGGGAACTTTACTGCTAATGCATCAGATAACATTCAGTGAGGTTCCTCACAACAGAACTGTGCAATTTTCAGAAGATTATGCTGTACTTGAAGAAACATGTTAGCAAAATGTGTCATGATCTCCCCAAAGACCAATGACTTTTTTTTTAAAAAAGATCCATTTTCCAGGTTCTGACAGAAATAGCTCAAGGACAAGTTTCACGTTTTAAGACCTTTATTGTGAAATCAAGCTAAAATCCATGTAGATCAAATTTAGCTAAAAAGGCAATAAAAACAAAAAAATAAGGAAAAGTAACTTTTACATTAACTAAGTACTGCAGTCAATATATATCTCACATTTTTTGGTTTACGCCACATTTCTAACAGATTTGTGTCACTGGAAAAATAAGTTAAACTTCCTTCCTGCTTTCTAGCAGTCACCTCTTTCTGCTGTGTCATGTTGAAACTCCTAGTATCCTTCCACACAGCTTGAACCTTCAGATCCGACATGCATCAGCAAGTGCTATGTCAGTGACTCCTGGTTCTTCAAATTTCCAAAAATCCTACCTATTATGTTTTCTAACCTATAAACAGAGAACATACTCTCACAAGCATCCTGCAAGTACCACAACACAGTCCTTTCCTTTTGATCACAGCAGTAGCAGTTTTGCTTCATTACACCTCAGTAATTGTTCATGTCTCTCCCTGTGTCTCAAAGAAGTGAATCACAGCATCAAGACGAGAACTTGATTTTAATAGGTTTCTGTTCAGTTGTCTCCTTCGTGGTCATCAGAATAAATGGACTTATCTCTAAGTGGAAGTGATATATATATGATCTCATTATCTGCCTTTCCAGGGCATTTTGTTTCAACTTAAATTAGTGGAAACATTTCAAAACAACTATCTTGCAAAGTCCAGCTCTTATAACAAATGGCAAAACTGATCTAATGAAGGAATAGCATCGTTATATTGAAGGAGACTTACATTTCTTTAACATTAACTCATATCAAGCAATTATTTTTAGGATATTTTCTTCCCGTTGTCATCCTTGCCTCATCCAGTTAGACATGTGGCCTGATGACATGATGTGCTTGGCATTAGTATGGAACTAGGTTTCACACATTGATATTCCACTGTTAAAAATCACACAACACCAGTTTATAGTCCAACAGGTTTATTTGGAAGTACTAGCTTTCGGAGCGCTGCTCTTACATCAGGTGGTGCATCAGCAACATATTTGTCTCAAGAGGGTTGGAATATAAAAGCAGCAATGTGCTTCTGAGACCTTATAAAGCTCCAGTTAGGCCTCATTTAGAAGACTGTGTCCAATTTCGGGCTCAGCACCTCAAAGAGGACATACTGGCACTGGAACGTGTCCAGCGGAGATTCACACAGATGATCCCTGGAATGGTAGGCCTAACATACGATGAACAGCTGAGGATCCTGGGATTGTATTCATTAGAGTTTAGAAGGTTGAGGGGAGATCTAATAGAAACTTACAAGATAATGCATGGCTTAGAAAGGGTGGACGCTAGGAATTTGTTTTTGTTAGGCGGGGGGACGAGAATCTGTGGGCACAGCTTTAGAATTAGAGGGGGTCAATTTAGAATTGTAATGAGGAGACACTTCTTCAGCCAAAGAGTGGTGGGCCTGTGAAATTCATTTCCTGAAGAAGGTCTCATGCCCGAAATGTCGATTCTCCTGCTCCTTGGATGCTGCCTGACCTGCTGCGCTTTTCCAGCAACACATTTTCAGCTCTGATCTCCAGCATCTGCAGTCCTCACTTTCTCCCTGTGAAATTCATTGCCATGGAGTGCAGTGGAGGCCGGATTGTTAAAGATCTTCAAAACAGAGATTGATAAATTTTTAATCTTGCAAAAAATTAAGGGCTATGGAGAGAGTGCGGGTAAGTGGAGTTGGAACGTCCATCAGCCATGATTAAATGGCAGAGTGGACTCAATGGGCCGAATGGCCTTACTTCCACTCGTATGTCTTATGGTCTTATATTCCATTGTTTCATTTGTTAGTTTACAGTAATGTTGCCTACACTTTGTAAGAACTACTTAGTGCTGCATTGTAAGGATAAAATGAGTTCAATTGAAAAGGTGAAGAATATGATGATTTTTGTCTTGCAGAAGCAATTCCTGTATAGGTTCATCAGAAATTAAATTAACTGAATGGCTAAAAATGTTTACATTATCTGCAGTGATGTTCTTAATGGGAGTATTTACACGATGACATTTTTGTTGAGACTTCTTATTTCTCAGGCTGCCAGATCTATTCATCAATAGCTTTATAAGGCATAAAAGCAAAGGGATCAAACTGAAATTAAGAAATATCTGTGGAATTGTAAAAATGAAATTCGTCTTGCTCATGTGTATTGCCCCTGTGGACCTATTAATCTAAAGGACTATTTACTCAGACCCTGATTTATTTGTAATGGAATCACGTTCTTTAATAAGAATAATTGTATAAGCAGTAAGTTGGTGCAGTGTTTTGGCATGCTGTACATTTGTCTCTGGGGTGTAGATTTGAACCCAACACAAACTGATTAGATGAAAATTTTCTCTCTATATTAGCTATGAGTGCTATATTAAACTACTTATGGAAGTCTCTACCTACCTATTCATGGGTACAGGTTTAACACATGAAGCCATGTTAATTTGAACAGCTGCTGTGGGCATGTTGTGCTTCTGGAGTCGGGGAACAATGGAAGGGGTGTTCTCTAGTTTACTGCATTGTAACTAGCCTAGATGTGCTTTTTGTTGACACTGAGTGCCTGAACCGCGAAATTGATCCATTCCTCTGAGTTTAAAGTAACCTCCCTGAGCATAAATTTCACAAGAATTAAAGGATCAGATGGAAGAAATTATTTTTCAAATAAGCAGTGTTCTCATTTTAGTAGCGATGCACTAAATGGAATCATTGACATTAGACCAGCCAACCTTTCTGATTCTAAAAACGGATATTGAAAAGCTAATATTCCTGCAATATATATATCTAGATTTATAAAAAGCACAATAACTTGTTTTTTCGAGACACTTAATAAGTAAAACACTGATATCCAATTCCAACTAGTCATAGAGTCATAGAGATGTACAGCATGGAAACAGACCCTTCGGTCCAACCCATCCATGCTGACCAGATATCCCAACCCAATCTAGTCCCACCTGCCAGCACCCGGCCCATATCCCTCCAAACCCTTCCTATTTATATATCCATCCAAATGCCTATTAAATGCTCAGTGGTTAGCACTGCTGACTCACAGCGCCAGGGACCTGGGTTTGATTCCCACCTCGGGCAACTGTCTGTGTGGAGTTTGCATATTCTCCCCATGTCTGCGTGGGTTTCCTCCGGGTGCTCCCACAGTCACAAATATGTACAGGTTAGGTGAATTGTCCCTGCTAAATTGCCCGTAGTGTTAGGTGCATTAGTCAGAGGGAAATGTAGGGGAATGGGTCTGGGTGGATTACTCTTCGGAGGGTCGGTGTGGACTTGTTGGACCGAAGGGCCTGTTTCCACACTGTCGGGAATCTAATCTAAAAAAAGAAATGTTGCAATTGTACCAGCCTCCACCACATCCTCTGGCAGCTCATTCCACCTTCTATGTGAAAAGGTCACCCCTCAGCCTCCGACGCTCCAGGAAAACAACCCCAGCCTGTTCAGCCTCTCCCTATAGCTCAAATCCTCCAATTCTGGCAAGATCCTTGTAAATCTTTTCTGAACCCTTTCAAGTTTCACAACATCTTTCCGATAGGAAGGAGACCAGAATTGCACGCAATATTCCAACAGTGGCCTAACTAATGTCCTGCACAGCCGCAATATGACCTCTTAATTCCTATGACTCCACTTTCAAGGAGCTATGAACCTGCACTCCAAGGTCTCTTTATTCAACAACACTCCCGAGGACCTTACCATTAAGTCTATAAGTGCTGCTAAGATTTGCTTTCACAAAATGCAGCACCTCACATTTATCTGAATTGAACTCCATCTGCCACTTGTCAGCCCATTGGCCCATCTGATCAAGATACTGTTGTAATCTGAGGTAACCCTCTTTGCTGTCCACTACACATCCAATTTTGGTGTCATCTGCAAACTTACTAACTGTACCTCTTACGCTCGCATCCAAATCATTCATGTAAGTAATAAAACGTAGAGGGCCCAGCACTGACCCTTGTGGCATTCCACTGGTCACAGGCCTCCAGTCTGAAAAACAACCCTCCACCACCACCCTCTGTCTTCTACTTTTGAGCCAGTTCTGTATCAAAATGGCCAGTTCTCCCTGTATTCTAATCTTGCTAATCAGCCTCCCATGGGAAACCTTGTCGAAGGCCTCACTGAAGCCCATATAGATCACATCTACCACTCTGCCCCCTTCAATCCTCTTTGTTACTTCCTCACAAAACTCTATCAAGTTTGTGAAACATGATTTCCCAAGCACAAAGCCATGTTGACTATCCCTAATCAGTCCTTGCCTTTCAAAATAAATGTACATCCTGTCCCTCAGGATTTCCTCCAACAAATTGCCCACCACCGAGGTCAGGCTCACTGGTCTACAGTTCCCTGGCTTGTACTTGCCACCCTTCCTAAACAGTGGCACCACGTTTGCCAAATTCTAGTCTTCCGAAACCTCACCTGTGACTATCAATGGTACAAATATCTCAGCAAGAGGCCCAGCAATCACTTCTCTAGCTTCCCACAGAGTTCTTGGGTACACACGTTCAGGTCCTGGGGATTTATCCACCTTTACCCATTTCAAGACATCCATTACTTCCTCCTCTGTAATCTGGACAACATCCAGCACTTCCTCCTCTGTAATCTGGACATTTTGCAAGATGTCGCCATCTATTTTTCTCCATATCCTTTTCCACAGTAAATACTGATGCAAAATACTCATTTAGTATCTCCCCCATTTTCTGCAGCTCCACATGAAGACTGCCTTGCAGATCTTTGTGGGGCCCTATTTTCTCCCTAGTCACCCTTTTGTCCTTAATGTATTTGTAAAAACCTTTTGGATTCTCCTTAATTCTATTTGCCAAAGCTATCTCATGTCCCTGTTTTTCCCTCCTGATTTCACTCTTAAATATACTCCTACTTCCTTTATACTCTTCTAACAATTTACTCGATCTATCCTGTCTATACCTGACATATGCTTCCTTCTTTTTCTTAACCAAACCCTCAATTTCTTTAGTCATACAGCATTCCCTATACTTCCCAGCCTTTCCTTTCATCATAATAGGAATATACTTTCTCTGGATTCTCATTTCTGAAAGCTTCCCATTTTCCAGCCGTCCCTTCACCTGCAAACATTTGCCCCCAATCAGCTTTTGAAAGTTCCTGCCTAATACCGTCAAAATTGGCCTTTCTCCAATTTAGAACTTCAACTTTTAGATCTGGTCTATCCTTTTATATCATTATTTTAAATCTAATGGAATTATGGTCGCCTGGCCCTAAGGTGCTCCCCCACTGACACTGACTGCCACAAACACTACGTAGGACAAACAGGAAGAAAGTTAGCCACCAGAGTTCACGAACACCAGCTAGCCACAAAAAGACACGACCCTCTCTCCCTCGTAGCTCTACACACGGATGAAAAAATACACCATTTCGACTGGGACAACACACCTATCCTGGGACAGGCTAAGCAAAGACACGCCAGAGAATTCCTAGAGGCCTGGCACTCCAACCACAATGCCACAAACAAACACATGGATCTAGATGCCATCCATCAACCCCTCAGAAAACGAACAGGAAATGATATCACCACAAACCCCAGGAACCCCATCCAGGACAAACATATAAATAGGAAGCAGGAGACAACAGCTTCGCTTCACTTGGAGGTCGCCACTGATGATGTTACCTAGATATCAAACGTACAGCTCAACGAGCAAACCTACACCCTGACACCTCAGTCTCCTGCCCTGCCTTATTTCCCAAGAGTTGGTCAAATTTTGCACCTTCTTGAGTAGGTACATTCACATACTGAATCAGAAAATTGTCTCCATCTAAACCTTTAACACTATGGCAGTCCCAGTCTATGTTTGGAAATTTAAAATCCTCTACCAAAGCCTGGATATCAAACGTACAGCTCAACGAGCAAACCTACACCCTGACACCTCAGTCTCCTGCCCTGCCTTATTTCCCAAGAGTTGGTCAAATTTGCACCTTTCTTGAATAGTACATTCACATACTGAATCAGAAAATTGTCTCCATCTAAACCTTTAACACTATGGCAGTCCCAGTCTATGTTTGGAAATTTAAAATCCCCTACCAAAGCCACTCTATTATTCTTACAGATAGCTGAGACCTCCTTACGAGTTTGTTTCTCAATTTCCCTCCAACTATTAGGGGGTCTATAATACAATCCCAATAAGATTATCATCTCTTTCTTATTTCTCAGTTCCACCAAAATAACTTCCCTGGATGTATTTCTGGGAATATCCTCCCTCAGCACAGCTGTAATGCTATCCCTTATCAAAAATACCACTTCCCCTCCTCTCTTGCCTCCCTTTCTATCCTTCCTATAGCATTTGTATCTTGGAACATTAAGCTGCCAGTCCTGTTCATCCCTGAGCCATGTTTCCGTAATTGCTATGATATCACAGTCCCATGTTCCTAAACATGCCCTGAGTTCATCTGCCTTCCCTGTTAGGCCCCTTGCATCGAAATAAATGCAGTTTAATTTATTAGTCCTACCTTGTCCCTGCCTGCCCTGACTGTTTGACTCGCTTCTGTTCTGAACTGTACCAGTCTCAGATTGATCTCTTTCCTCACTATCTCCCTGGGTCATAAACCACCCCCCATCTTACTAGTTTAAATCCTCCCGAGCAGCTCAAGCAAAACTCCCTGCCAGTATTTTAGTCCCCTTCCAATTTAGATGCAACCCGTCCTTCTTGTACAGATCACTTCTACCCCAAAAGAAATTCCAATGATCCAAAAATGTGAATCCTTCTCCCATACACCAGCTCCTCAGCCACGCATTCATCTGCTCTAGCCTTCTATTCCTGCACTCACTAGCTTGCAGCACCAGGAGTAATCCAGATACTGCTCTTGAGGACCTTCTTTTTAAATTTCTGCCTAACTCTCTGTAATCTACCTTCAGAATCTTAACCTTTTCCCTTCCTATGTCATTGGTTGCAATGTGGACAGTGACCTCTTGCTGGCCCCTCTCCCCCATGAGAACATTCTGCGCCCTCTCTGAGACATAGTCTTGAACACGACCTTAACGTTGGCCTGTTTGGAGAAGTAGTTGAGTTAATCTGTGAACAACAGTCTTAGTCTCGAGGCAGTTATTTAAAGTTATTGATGTGGCCAAACTTCAACCGTTCCCCAGGGTTCAGGAAGAATGGCAGTTGAAAAGCAAGAGCCAATAGTTAAATACTGATGTATTTGTCAGGAGGAAGAGAACTGCGCCTCTTTATCCACTGAACTAACCTGTTCAAATCATGCAATTCACAATCACCCTCTAACATTGTACCTTCCACTAATCTCTCTTCACTCCATATCCCCTCCCATCCTCATTCTCCCTCTGAGTCAGCAGCCATCTCAATGTCATGGGCTGTTAACTGCCAAGTGGAAACTCAAAATTTAAATGGAATTTCTCTGCTATTACAATCATCCATTCTTTGCCCACTTCCCAAAAGCAGCAGGGTCTTTGGCACTTCAATCAGAAAGGATATCTTTGAGAGAAAGTTTTGTATAAGTCTGTCTGGTGGCTAATGGAAAAGTTAAATCCAGAACGTTAATATTAAATTAAATTGTGGAAGTTGGCTGAGAGGACAGAGATTTAAACTGACAAAAATACATTTTAAAACTTATACCAGAAAATTCTCAATATGTAGAACTGCATTTCAGGTAAAATATTGAAGATTGAGTCCTTTAAATATTTATGAAATGGATGTTGCAATGCATGTAATTTAGTCAGTCATCAAAATAGTAATTCTAGTTGAAAGTGCTCATATAAGCTAAATGGCCTTCTTCATCGATAATTATTTGCCAATTTTGTAAAGGAGTATTTATCCTTTTGGATGGAGTAGCATCAGTTAAATGCATTTTGTTTTGTTTCATTGTAAAATTCACATGTTTAATGCTTAGTTTTCGCAAACATCACAATGAATCTTTATTGTTCTGATCAAACATCAGGGCCTGACATGGTCCTCATCTCCAAGTAATTTTGCCACAACAGCCTGTTTTGATTAGCTATCTGAATTGCTGGAGGATGTATATGAGTTGGGCTTTTTTTTAACCTCCTCACCTCTTAAACATTCTGCATAATTCATTAAAGTTGCACATCTTATTTTCAGTAAGGCTAAAATAATGAGCTGTCTTTCATACATAATTATATTAATATTTGAATGCATAATTCATTAAGGGTAAGCACCTTTGTATCTAATACTCCTGCAATAATTAAAGAGACACTCTGCTCTGTCCCCACAGTAGCTGCATTAATACCAGAAGAATTTATTTATTAGCACAGAGCACCTTTATATTTAATAAGCATCAATTAATTAAAAGAGCATTCTATTTTTTTCTGTATATTTACTTGCATTTGGTATGTTTGATTTGTTAACAATGCACATATTTTATTATTACTGAAATATATGGAGTTGACTTATGCTGTGTACCAAATGTCGAAAGTAAATGAGGGGCTGGAGCATCATACAGACCTCTAAAGGGTTTGATGGTGCCATAAATCACAAAAGCCTATAATAGTCCCAACCCGGTTTTATTTCAATTGTATTGTAGAACTTGCATTAAATGTCACAATACAGGGCTAATTTTGACAGATAAGTAACTGTCCCAAATTTTGGTGACTCAATTATATCCTCCTGATAACTCAGTTATTATTTGTGGTACAAAAATTTGAATTATAAATCAAAAATAACAAAAAAAATTCTTAGAATGATACTGTACAGAAAAATAAGATTTAGCCCATTATGTCTGTGCCAGTTCCTTGAAAGAGTAATTTAATTAATTCCGGACCTCTACTTTTCCCATAGACCCAACATTTTATTTTGCAAGTGTTTGATCAATTCTCTTTTAATTGACTTTGTTGAATGAGCTTCGACCACCTTTCAAGCTGTGCATTCTTTATATCAGAACAAATCATTACATAAATGCTGATGTGGCTGCTTTATAAATTATTTTAAATCTGTGTCCTTTTCTTTGACCTTTTAATCAAGTAGTTTTGCCCAATTTATTCAATGAAAACATTTAATAATTTTAAACATCTAATTAAATTTACCTTTAACCTCTCTACCTTAAGGACAACAATCTAACTTCACTAGTAACTGAAGCCCAACATTTCTGTACCAGGAAATCTCACACTTTGCTTTCTGTAAAGACTCTATTCCATTCTCCCAGTTCCTTCATCTTCGTTGCATCTGTTCTGATGGTGCCAACTTTGAGAAGGAGGCTTCTGAAATGTCCACCTTCTTCCTCAACTGAGCATTCCCCAACACTGGTGGAGAGAGCCCTCAACCAGTGACTCATCTCCTGCACTTTGGCCTTTACCCCTTCTCTTCCCTCCTGCAAGAGAGATAGGGTACCCTTTCTCCTCTACTACCATCCAACCAGTGTCCAACCCATAGGATCATTAATTTCTGCCACCTTCAACGAGTACCACCACCAGACACATATTCCCCTCCCCTCCTTTGCTGGGACCGTACCCTCCGGGAAATCCAGGTGCACTTCACCTCCACTCCCAACATCTCTCCATATACCCACAGCACCTTCCAAAACCTGTAAACTCTACCACCGAGAAGGACAAGACGAGCGGTTACATGGGAATACAACCAACTTTGAACTACAATACGGTTCCTACATTGTTGTTGATCAAAATGCCAGATCTGTCTCTCCTACAGCACTGTGAATGTACCTACATTACATGAACTACAGTATTTCACGAAGATGGCTCACCACCTCAAAGACAATTTAATAAGCAGTAACTGCTGGTATAACCAGCAATGATACATTCCATGAAAGAATAAAATAAATTCTCCAATGTTTGGTCAGTGTTAGCATAAGGCTTAACAATTTATAAAGCAATTCAAAAGATGCATTACTCTACAAGAAAAAATCATTATAGTACATTGAGTAAACACTTAGCCAATCATGTATTCTCTGTTTTTATACTGTTACAAAATAAGTAAAGAACATATTTATATTGCTGAAAGGAATAGCTTTTCTTGTCATGACAATGAATCAGAACTCTAAAGTCCGTACAGACACATTGAACTTTTAATTCCAAAGTACATTTTTTGAAAGTCAAAAAATGACAGTGGATGTAAATTCAATGACTGTGTGCCAGAGTCCTGTGGACCCATGGAATGTTACACCTTTACACACCAGAGTGAGGGAAACTTCAAACAGAAAGGCTAATCAGAAGAAGCTAATGAGATGCTGTCTACCCAAACCTCCTGTTAGCAGGAGGACATTTTCTACAGGCAAGTTTGTGTTTTACCCTTCCAGGGATATATGAGTAATGGAGTTGAAGTTTCAACACTAGTCTGTGTGCATCAGTGGGGTGACTTTCTAGTCTGTGTACTAGTGTGCAGTGAAAGTCATAGCTTTGAGGCGAGCCATTAAGCACCTCTGTACTGCAAATAATGAAAGAGAAAACTCTGTCTGTCATTTTGAGTATTTCCAGTCAGCCACTATCAAGAGGAAGTAGGACAGAAGAATTTCAATCAACCTGGAAAGCCAAAAGCCCCAAATTGGTCTCCCAAAATCAACAATACAGGTAACGCTTGCTGAAACAGCTATAGCATTCAACTAGCTACTCTTCATGAATGACTCAGAAACAAATCCATACCTCTTTTTTGATGTTTATCATTTTTTGGACTCATTTCTTCTAATCTAATTTGTTTGGGTGTGCATTGTGTTATTTCTTTCTTCTTGTGTCTCGTAGCTAACAGACTCATTATTTTGTCAACTTAAGGAAAACTGGTTAAATAGGTTCCTTCTAAAATGTATATTCATTTGGTCTGGGAGAAAGACATTCATGAGGAAAGGGATCCTTTTTTAGGTAATCTTGTTGTGACCAATTAAATGGATAGGGAAACAAAGAAGTGGAATCAGTTTGTCCCTGTTCATCTGGGTAAACACAAGGACTGCAGATACTGGAAACCAAATTCTAGATTACAGTGGTGCTGGAAAAGCACAGCAGTTCAGGCAGCATCCGAGGAGCAGGAAAATCGGGACCTTAACAATTTGGGATATCCCATTTGGAACTGAATTGAACTGGGAAAACTTCGGCCAGGGAAAAGTTGTAACATTATCTCACGTTGTCATAATTTTTAGCTGCCTAACCCTACAAAGTGCAGCACAGGATTACCTTGGAAACTGACCTGCTTCATTCCACCCTTTCCAGTGACAGAAAAAAAAGGTGAAGAACTCTGTAATGGTAGCATTAGCTATTTAACACTTCATGAAAATTAATCTTCCTGGGTTTCCTATCTTTGATATCTAACTGTCATCACATTTCCCAATATTTCAATGGAGCGTTTTTTTCACCTCGTTGTAGTTATGGTTCCTAGTTTGAGTTTAAATCATGTATGATCACTCCCAATTCTTATCATTGTATCCACTCAGTTTTTTGGTGAAGTTACACAATAGACTTCCAATAAATTTAAAGGAAATAAATTTGTACCCCATATAATCTTACATTCAACATTCTTGAAATTAAATAGGCAATACCTCTTTCTCATCTTATATGATGTTACACAATAAGATTATGTTTTGGTGCCTTTAAAGCTTGCACAATGTTCACCTTTACATTCAAAAGTAAAACAAATGGGACAATGCTAAGCCTTTGAATTCTTCACAGAACAACTAATCCTGTCAGTTCTATCAAGCGATACTACTTCGCTTTCTATTCAATACTCTCAAAATAAAAGCGAACAAGACTGCTCTTTGTTTCCTGAGCAGGATTGTTTTTCAAAGTGTCAAAAGATGAGGAAGTTTTAATAGAAGGTAATGTGTTATCTTATTGTGTGGTATGAAAACACAGTTAACATAAAAGAAATCAATACTTTACAGCTTTATTTATATCATGAAATTTAGCATCATCACATGTATGAACTCCAAACAACAGTCACACACTGATTCAAATTTCTGGTAATTGAGTGCAAAATGTGTTATAGTTTTAATAAAAATAGTTTCATGACAGTTTCATATTCACTATTTGACCTGTAATTATAGGGAGTGCTCAATATCATTCTCATTTATGTCCTATCCTGTCAGATTAAAGAATGGAAAAAGTGGCCAGTTGTAAGATTAGATTCCCCACAGTGCAGAAACAGGCCCTTCCGCCCAACCAGTCCATACCGACCCTCCGAAGAGTAACCCACCCAGATCAATTTCCCTCTGACTAATGCACCTATAATACTATGGTCAATTTAGCAAGGCCAATTCACCTGACCTGCACATCTTTGGACTGTGGGAGGAAACCAGAGCACCCGGAGAAAACCCACGCAGACACAGGGAGAATGTGCAAACTCCACACAGACAGCTGCCCGAGGCTGGAAACAAACCTGGGACCCTGGCACTGTGAGACAGCAGTGCTAACCACTGAGCCACTGTGCCGCCACCATAAGTAAAGTTCTTGTGACAAACCTGGCAGGTTTTAATTTCCAAGCAAGAATAGCCCTTGCTAAACAGGTTTAGGTCAAGGCAGGGTCCTTGTGCATTCAACCTCCACTCCTTGGAGGCCTCAGGAAAAATCCACACACAAACAATGCTGTGAATTACCAAAGAGTATGCTCTTCACAGACTGGGTGAATCACCTTAATCACCTTAGTTGCAGCAAATGAGAGGCTATGTCTTGGCTCGAGGGATCTGCATTAAATAAGTAAATATTCTGTCAGAAATAAATAATAATTCTATTGAATGCAATTATTATTTTTTTCATCTTATCATTATAAAGATGCACTCAGCTTCGTGAACACATATTTGCAGGTGAAATGAGAGAAAAAGGATGAATACACGTGTGTTGGCTTGAAGGAGCAGAACGCCGAAAGGTAGTGCTGCTAAATAAACCTGTTGGACTATAACCTGGTGTTGTATGACTTTTTACTTTGTCCACCCCAGTCCAACACCAGCACCTCCCCATCAAAAAAAAAAGAGACATGGAGAAAATAATGACACTTAAAATTGACAAATTTAAAGAACTAAATAGCATCTACGGTGAGCTTCTGGATGAAGCACTAATGGAATGGCCCGCTTTCTATTTATGTGATTGAGTTTCCTTGGGTTGGTGATGTCATGTCCTGTGGTGACATTATTTCCTATGGTGATGTAATTTCCTGTTCTTTTTCTCAGGGGATAGTAAATGGGATCCAAGTCAATGTGTTTACTGATAGAATTCCAGTTGGAATGCCATGCTTCTAGGAATTTTTGTGCATGTCTCTGTTTGGCTTGTCCTAGAATGGATGCCTTGTCCCAGCCGAAGTGGTCCATCCTCATCCATATGTAAGGATACTAGTGAGAGAGGGTCATGTCTTTTTTGTGGCTAGTTGGTCTTGGTGGCTAGTTTTCTGCCAGTTTGTCCAACGTAGTGTTTGTTATAGTTCTTGCAAGGTATTTTGTAAATGACATTAGTTTTGCTTGTTGTCTGTATAGGGTCTTTCAAGTTCATTAGCTGCTGTTTTAGTGTGTTGGTGGGTTTGTGGGCTACCATGATGCCAAGGGTTTCACAAACACTCAAAAGACTAAAAAAAGATAAAAACATTGTTATCCTACCTGCAGACAAAACGCACTTTACAGTCATTTTAACTCAAAGAGACTACATTGAGAAACACTGTAACAAACACTACATTGGACAAACAGGCAGAAAACTAGCCACTAGGATACATGAACATCAACTAGCCACAAAGTGACATGACCCACTCTGTCTAGTATCCTTACATATGGATTAGAAAGGACACCACCTTGACTGGGACAACACATCCACCCTAGGACAAGCCAAACAGAGACATGCACGAGAATTCCTCGAAGCATGGCATTCCAATCGGAACTCTATCATCAAACAAAGTGACTTAGATCCCATTTACCATCCTCTGAGAAAAGGAACCGGAAATGACATCACCATAGGAAATGGCATCACCACAGGAAATGACGTCACCAATCCAACGAAATTCAAGCACATAAGTAGAAAGCGGACCATGTCACCAGTGCTTCATCCGAAGTCTCACTGAAGATGTTATCTAGTATGGTGAGGAAATGTCTGAAAACAAACCTTCCAGCTCAGTGAGCAATCTATAACCAGCAGGTTAGGTAAATGCAGAAAACCCAAAGAACTCAGATGCTCAAAATCAGAAACTGATGGAAAAATTCAACATGTCCAGCAATATCAGTAGAGAGAAAGTAGAGTTAATGCTTTGGGCCCAGTGACCCTGTCCTGAACAGGTTCTAAACAGGATCACTGGACCCAAAATATTAACTCTGCTTTCTCTTGAAAGATTCTACCAGACCTGCTGAGTTTCGGGCAAAAGCATGATTTATCAACCAGGATTGAAAGGCAGAGCAGACTCAATGGGCTGAATGGCCTAATTTCTGCTCCTATGTTTTATGGTCTTATGGACTTTGCGAAAGATAGGTTCTGTCTAACTAATCTAGTTGAACAATTTGAAGGTTACTAGCATGGTGTTTAAGGAAGAAGCTATAAATGCTGCCCATGTAAACTTTCAGAAGTGATTAATGAGGTTTCAAACAACAGATTGTGAGCAAAAATGTGATCACAAAGAATTGTGACATGGATTTGTAATTAGTTGGGGTGGGGGGGGAGATAGAAAATAGGAATTAAAAAAATCCATTTCTAAATGGCAAATGTGACTTGGAGCATTTCTGTGCTGTATGACTCAAACTAGTGCTCTCCAAGAATCGATGGAGGGACCTCAATTTTTCTTAATATTCTTCATGACTTAGATGAAAGAATGAATTAGCTGTATGCCCAAATCTGCAAATGATACTAGTGCAGATCCAAGGTCTCTTTGTTCAGCAACACTCCCCAGGACCTTACCATTAAATCTATAAGTCCTGTCCTGATTTGCCTTTCCAAAATGCAGGACCTCACATTTATCGAAATTGAACTCCATCTGCCCATTGGCCGATTTGATCAAGATGACTTTCTGAGGTAACCTTCTTCACGGTCCACTATACCTTCAATTTTGGTGTCACCTGCAAACTTACTAACTATACCTCTTATGTTCACATGCAAATCATTTCTATAAATAATGAAAAGTAGTGGGCCCAGCACCGATCTTTGTGACACAACACTGGTCACAGGCCTCCAGTCTGAAAAGCAAACATCCAACAGCCTCCTCTGTCTTCTACCTTCAAGCTAGTTCTATATCCAAATGGCTAGTTCACCCTGTATTCCATGTGATCTAACCTTGCTAACCAGTCTACCATGAGGAACCTTATTGAATGCTTACTGAAGTCCATATAGATCACAGGGCATTAACTTTGTCAACTCCAATCCAACACCGCAACCTCATCTTATAGATCACGTCCACCGCTCTGCCCTCATCAATCTTCTTCATTACTTAGAGTCATAGAGTCATAGAGATGTACAGCATGGAAACAGACTATTCAGTCCAACCCGTCCATGCCGACCAGATATCCCAACCCAATCTAGTCCTACCTGCCAGCACCTGGCCCATATCCTTCCAAACCCTTCCTATTCATATACCCATCCAAATGCCTCTTAAATATTGCAATTGCACCAGCATCCACCACTTCATCTGGCAGCTCATTCCATACCCATACCACCTTCTGCGTGAAAAAGTTGCCTCTTAGGTCTCTTTTATATCTTTCCCCTCTCACCCTAAACCTATGCCCTCTAGTTCTGGACTCCCTCTTCAATCAAGTTAGTGAGACATGATTTCCCACGCACAAATCCATGTTGACTATAGCTAATCTGTCCTTGCTTTTCCAAATACAGAAGAACCTTGATTACTTGAACGAGGTGGATGGGCACTATTTCGTTCGGATATTCGATTATTCAGTTAATCAGTTAAATGCCCTTCCTCTGGGGCTCGGAGTTTTTTTAAGACTGGTCACCATTCAGGAGATGAGGTGGCAGCACACCGCATGCGAGCCCCCACCACCCCACCATCCCTGTCCAACACCATTCCCTGCCCACCCCCAACTCTGTCCAACACCGCCCCCACCCACCTCCCCACACATATACAGCCACAGCCCCACACACAACTTTTTACTGCAACTTTTTGACAGGTCCCACGTTTGCCCTCTACAGGACAATGTTGGAGAGATTATCTGGGGAAGTGGGGTGGGGGGAGTTTAGGGTACACCCCTCTGTAGAACTCCAGGGAAAGTGTTGGGAGAGAGAGAGGGCGGGCAGTCAGTTATTTGGAGACGATGCCTTTTTAATCATTGTAAACAAAAGACGCGATCAGTGTTGGAAACACGTCTTTGATGTAATGTTTCTATCGGCACCTTGAGATCTCCTTCAGATAATCAGATATTTGGATAATTGAGGTTTATTGAGGTTCCACTGTACATATAAATTTTGTCCCTCAGGATTCCCTCCAATAACTTGCCCACCACTGATGTCAGGCTCACTGGCCTGGCTTTTCCTTTCCACCTCCCCTAAATAGTGGCACCATGTTAGCCAATGTCCAATCTTCCAGCATCTCACCTGCTGCTATCAATGATCTAAATATCTCAGCAAGGGGCACAGCAATCACTTCCTTAACGTCTGACAAATTTCACTGGATTCTTTGACAAGGTGACAACAGGCAGTGGGTGAAGGTATTGCTGTGGATATTGTATATTTGAACTTTCTGAAAGCATTTGAATTGGTGCCACTTGGCAGATTGTTCAGCAAATGAGAAAGGTTTGGGATTGATGGGTTCTTGGCAGCCTGGATTAAAGTTGGCTGAAAAATAGTAACAGAAGGTAGGTATGGATAGACGTTTCTCAGACCGAAGACGAGGTGAAAATTGTGTTCCCTAGGGATCAGCATTGGGAGCCTTACTTTTTCTGATTGATATAAACACTTTGGAGATGACTATTGAGGGCAAAATCTCTAAATTTGCAGATGATATTTAGCTAAGGAAAATAGTGAATTATGAGGATGACACTGAGTGACGTCAGAGAGACGTTAACAGTTTGGCCAAATGGGCAGATATCTGGTTGATGAATTTCAATGCAGTGAAATGGAAGGCAATGCAATTTTGTAGAAGAAACACGGAGGGACAACATAGGTCCAATGCTACAACTTTGAGGGGAGTACAAGAGCATATGGACCTTGTGGTTTAACTCTGCATAACTCTGAAGGTGAGCAAGCAAGTTGAAACAGTTGTTAAGGTGGCTTATAGGATCCTTAAGTTTATAAATAGAGGCATAGAGTACAGAAGCAAGGAAGTGATGCCACACACCTACAAATCATTGGTATGGCTGCATTTAGAGTATTGTGTTTAGTTCCAGCACCTAATTTAACAAAGGATGTTAAAACCCTGGAAAACGTGCAAATGAAATTTACTTGAATGACACAAGAAATGAGGGATTTTAGATGCAAGGAAAGATCAGAGAGATTGGGCTTATTTTCATTGGAGCAGAGATTAAAGGGTGTTCAAAATTGTTAGCAACTTTGCCATGGTAAAGAAGGATATTCTGTTTACACTAGTTGGTACATCTGTAATTAGGGTTCACAATTTCAAGATTGCCAGCAAGAGAGCTCGGAGTGAAATGAGGAAAACCTCTTTACTCAGTGAGTTGTTAGGGTTTGGATGGTTCTGCTTGGGAGAATAGTAGAGGTGGATTCCATAGGAGGTTTCAAAAGACAGTCAGATATATAATTGAAAGTGATGAATTTAGAAGGCGACAGCAATAGGGCTGGAGAATGGGACTAGCTCTGTTGTGAGCCAGTACAGACATGATGGGTTTAATGGTCACCTTTTGTACTGTAAAAAATCTATGATTCTATGAAAAATATATTGATGTTGCAGGAGATAGAGTGTCGATTATATCCGGATAAAATGATTCAAGTATAAGAACAGATTGTGCAAACCTGGCTTGTATTCCATTCAATTTAGACAGGTGAACGGTGTTCTAATTAATATATTTTAAAAGACTCTTTAAGGATTACAAAAAGAATCGGTTCCCTTCCTCCCCTCTCCCCTGCCCCTCTCCCCTTTGTACACAAAGACATGGGCATGAGATGAGAAGCAGGAATTGGATATGTGTTGAACTTAGAAATCCATCTCGATTCAGCTGTGCTCCAATCAGGTATAAAGCTTTGGTGATTAGCCTGATTTATGCTAAATTATGAAAGGAAGATCAGCTACAAAGAACTGCGAAAGACTCACTTAAGTCACGTCTTCCCAATTATCCTGTTTTGATCAGAATTGGAGAAAGCTGTAATTTGTCACGCATCAGTACAAATACTACATTTCTCAAAGACATGAATATGTAAATTCTCTCCTGTTCTTTGTGTTGATTACCTTCAATGGATTTGCTTCTTCCCAGAGGAAATTCTAATGATTTATTTGCATAATTAATACTCAAAGTAACTGATAGGAAATGAAGACAATTCTTGCTTGTGCACCTTCAAATTCATTTTGGCATAAATTATTAATTTTTGTCTTTACCATATTGTATTTGTTCTTTGGAGATTTCTTTCTTCATTGTTCTGAATCAGAATGCTTCCTACTGTTGGGACACTATGAGAATGAAATCATGAAGTAATATTTAATTTTTTTCCTAAGTATTATTACTTAAGAATCTGTACCTCGGTGTCTTTGTTCTTAAGATAGTGCCATAAGTGGCAACTTGTAAACGTTTCACTGTACAGATGTGAGCATCTGTGACAATAAAGCCAATTCATTAATCAATTCAATCCATTCAAAGTTAAGTATTTAATGACAACCTGAAACATCCAGTACATTGGTGGACTGAGTGATTGTAATTGTAAACTATCGAAGTCAGGACGAACCTTAATTTCTGCTCTGAAGGAACATCAAGACTCTGTGGGAAACTAGAGAAGTGATTATTGGGCCTCTTGCTGAAATATTTGTATCATCGATAGTCACAGGTGAGGTACCGGAAGACTGGAGATTGGCAAACGTGGTGCCACTGTTTAAGAAGGGCGGTAAAGACAAGCCAGGGAACTACAGATCGGTGAGCCTGACCTCAGTCGTGGGCAAGGTGTTGGAGGGATTCTTGAGGGACAGGATGTACATGTATTTGGAAAGGCAAGGACTGATTCGGGATAGTCAACATGGCTTTGTGCATGGGAAATCATGTCTCACAAACTTGATTGAGTTTTTTGAAGAAGTAACAAAGAAGATTGATGAGGGCAGAGCAGTAGATGTGATCTATATGAACTTCAGTAAGGCGTTCGACAAGGTTCCTCATGGGAGACTGATTAG
>NC_057716.1:87313615-87321683 GCF_004010195.1 Chiloscyllium plagiosum
AAGTGGAGTCATAGGTAGATAAGATAGTGAAGAAGGCGTTTGGAATGCTTTCCTTTATTGGTCAGAGCATTGAGTATAGGAGTTGGAAGGTCATGTTGTGGCTGTACAGGACATTGGTCAGGCCACTGTTGGAATATTGCGTGCAATTCTGGTCTCCTTCCTATCGCTAAGATGTTGTGAAACTTGAAAGGGTTCTGAAAAGATTTACAAGGATGTTGCCAGGATTGGAGGATCTGAGCTACAGGGAGAAGCTGAACAGGCTGGGGCTGTTTTCTCTTGAGCCTCGGAGGCTGAGGGGTGACCTTATAGAGGTTTACAAAATTATGAGGGGCATGGATAGGATAAATAGACAAAGTCTTTTTCCTGGGATCAGACAGTCCAGAACTAGAGAGGGCATAGGTTTAGGGTGAGAGGGGAAAGATATAAAAGGGACCTAAGGGGCAACTTTTTCACGCAGAGGGTGGTACGTGTATGGAATGAGCTGCCAGAGGATGTGGTGGAGGCTGGTACAATTGCAACATTTAAGAGGCATTTGGATGGGTATATGAATAGGAAGGGTTTGGAGGGATATGAGCTGGGTGCTGGCAGGTGGGACTAGATTGGGTTGGGATATCTGGTCAGTGTGGAAGGGTTGGACCGAAGGGTCTATTTCCATGCTGTACATCTCTATGACTCTATGACTCTGTCTTCAGAGTGGGGAAGGCTTAGTGAGTGGGGGCCAGTTTAGCTCAGCTGACTGGGTCAATGGCTTACAAACCAGCATGATATCGATAATGTGGTTTCAATTCTCTCACAGGCTGATATTACTATTCCCCTCTCCCTTTCCCCCACTCCTGTGGGGCTATCTTTATTTTCCAGTTGGCAATTAGACACACTGTTGTTCTGTCATTCTCACATTCTGATCACTTAATCTGCACTATCAGGAACCTTCTCTCTTCTAGCACTCCAAACCCCCCCACCATTGCATAAATATTGCCCCTTCCATACTTCACATCACCTCTGATGAAGAGTCATCTAGATTCAACACATTACCTTCTCCCTGGATGCTGCCTGACCTGCTGTGTTTTTCAGCATTATTCTTTTCAGTTACTATGAAGGGCTCTCCTTCTCAACCTCTCCCCTCCCGTCAGGTTAAATCATCACAAGTTGTCTCTCTCTCATGAATTTAACACACGTCGAACACTTCTTCTGCCGCCTCCACCTCCGAGCTTACTTTTACAATCAGGACTCCCGCCCAACTTCCGAGGACCCCTTCACCCTCCTCCAACGCATTCCATCCACCTAGACACCCCTTACTGGCCTATTACCCGCCCTCGATCTCTTCATTTCCAACTGCCGCCAGGACGTTAACCGCCATTCCAAACTCTCACCCTCACAACGCACTGCTCTCTACTCCCTCTGCTCCAATCCCAACCTCAACATCAAGCCAGCAGATAAAGGGGGTGCAGTGGTAGTTTGGCACACTGACCTCGACACCGCTGAAACCAAACGCCAACTTGAAGACACCTCCTCCAACCACCCCCTTGACCATGACCCCACCCACCATCATCAAACCATCATCTCCCAGACCATACAGAACCTCATCACCTCAGGAGATCTCCCACCCACAGCTTCCAACCTCATAGTCTTGGAAACCTGCACTGCCTCATTCTACCTCCTTCCCAAGATTCACAAGCCTGACCACCCTGGCCAACCCATTGTCTCAGCATGCTCCTGCCCCACTGAACTCATCTCTACCTATCCCAAAATTGTCCTATCCCCCCTAGTCCAGGAACTCCCCACATACGTTCGAGACACTTCCACTTCCTCCAAGACTTCCGTTTCCCCGGCCCCCAACGCCTCATCTTCACCATGGATATCCAATCCCTCTACACATCCATCCGCCATGACCAGGGCCTCCAAGCCCTTCGATTCCTCCTCTCCTGACGACCCCAACAGTACCCTTCCACCAACACTCTCATTTGTTTGGCTGAACTGGTCCTCACCCTCAACAATTTCTCGATCGAATCCTCCCACTTCCTCCAGACCAAAAGGGTAGCCATGGGCACCTGTGTGGGTCCCAGCTATGCCTGTCTCTTCGTTGGCTATGTAGAACAGTCCATCTTCCATAGTTACACCAGCACCACTCCCCACCTCTTCCTCCGCTACATTGATGACTGCATTGGCACCACCTCGTGCTCCCGTGAGGAGGTTGAGCAATTCATCAACTTCACCAACACATTCCACCCTGACCTTAAATTTACCTGGACCATCTCTGACACCTCCCTCCCCTTCCTGGACCTCTCCATCTCCATTAATGATGACCGACTTGACACCGACATTTTTTACAAACGCACCGACTCCCACAGCTACCTGGATTACACCTCTTCCCACCCTACCTCCTGCAAAAATGTCATCCCTTATTCCTAATTCCTCCGCCTCCGCCGTATCTGCTCCTAGGAGGACCAGTTCCACCACAGAACACACCAGATGGCCACCTTCTTTAGAGACCGCAATTTCCCTTCCCACATGATTAAAGATGCCCTCCAACGCATCCTATCCACATTCTGCACCTCCGCCCTCAGACCCCACCCCTCCAACTGTAACAAGGACAGAACCCCCCTGGTGCTGACCTTCCACACTACCAATCTTCGCCTAAACCAAATCATCTGATGACATTTCCGCCACCTCCAAACGGACCCCACCACCAGGGATATATTTCCCTCCCCACCCCTTTCCGCAAAGGCCATTCCCTCCGTGACTACCTGGTCAGGTCCCCCAACAACCCACCCTCCCATCCTGGCACCTTTCCCTGCCACCACAGGAATTCCAATACCTGCACCCACACCTCCTCCCTCACCTCCGTCCAAGGGCCCAAAGGAGCCTTCCACATCCATCAATGTTTTACCTGCACGTCAACCAATATCATTTATTGTATCCGTTGCTCCCGATGCGGTCTCCTCTACATTGGGGAGACTGGACGCCTCCTAGCAGAGCGCTTTAGGGAACAGCTCTAGGACACCCGCACCAATCAACCACACCATCCTGTGGCCAATATTTCAACTCCACTTCCCACTCAGCCGAGGGCATGGACGTCCTGGGCCTCCTTCACCGCCGCTCCCTCACCACCCGACGCCTGGAGGAAGAACATCTCATCTTCCGCCTCGGAACACTTCAACCCCAGGGCATCAATGTGGACTTCACCAGTTTCTTCATTTCATCATTCCCCCACCTCACCCCAGTTCCAAACTTCCAGCTCAGCACTGTCCCCATGACTTGTCCTACCTTCCTATTTTCCTTTCCACCTATCCACTCCACCCTCCTCTCTGACCTATCACCTTCATCCCCACCCCCACTCATGCCTTTTGCCTGAAACGTCAATTTTCCTGCTCCTCAGATGCTGTGCTTTTCCAGCACCACTCTAATCCAGAATCTCTCTAATGAGAGCCATGATATGGAGGTGCCTGTGTTGGACTAACGAGAGCTGCGCTATGGTCGGGTAAGACTTGATTTTTATTTTAATTTAAAAATCGCACAACACCAGGTTATAATCCAACAGGTTTATTTGGAAGCATTAGCTTTAGGAGCGCCGCTCCTTCATTGGTAGTTTTGGAGAATAAGATCATGAATACAGAATTTATAGCCAAAGGATTCCAATGTCATAGTGGTACATTAAATAATTTTAGATCAAATCTTTCATCGCTTAGAGTGGGATATGTTGGTTTCTGTTCTTTGATATGTAAATCCCAGATCTTCTTTTAAATTATATTCTCCAGATTGCTCAGCTTTTCGAATAGGTGTGAAGTCTGCCTTTGTCCCAATGTTGAGTCAGACTGACTAGCCCTCTGCTAAGCGTTTTCCATGGATTCATGCAGTTTTTGAGCAAAATAAAATGTAGTTCTGCAGAAACAAATTTACTCCATAAACTTATATGTGTGCGTGTGTAGGAGCGACAGAATGAGTGTATATTCTGGATCAGTGGTGCTGGAAGAGCACAGCAATTCAGGCAGGATCCGACGAGCAGCAAAATCAATGTTTCGGGCAAAAGCCCTTCATCAGAAATGTGTGAGTCTGTGCATGTGGGTGTGAGTGCACGTGATAATTGTTATTATTTCAATTTAATTCTCTTTATTACACAACTATTTGAGAAGTGTTTGGCTTATTTCTTGAGAGAAATATTCTACTTTGTCAGTCAGGCTTTTGACTAAGTGTCTATTCTATAATTGAGAGTCTGAAACTGAAACTTGACAAAGTAAATTAATTTTGAAACCAAGCTCAGGCTTGTTATCATGCTTCACTGACAGTGACACACTAGCACATTCAATGAAAGACCCACATTCACAAGCACCACATTACCAAGTCAATCATTCAGGAATGAAAAGCTGGTGACTTCCACATTAGGCAGGTGATGAACCTTTATGAAGGAGGAAAGGGTTCTTGTGGCTCAGTCATTGTGCCCCTACCTCTGAACTTGGCAGTTCAGGGTGATGTAGGAGAAAGTGAGGACTGCAGATGCTGGAGACCAGAGTTGAAAAGTGTGGTGCTGGAAAAACACAGCAGACCAGGCAGCTTCCGAGGAGCAGGAGAATCGACGTTTCGGGCATAAGCCCTTCTTCAGGAATCATGTCCCACCTGGACCAGAAGTGTATCATTGCAACTCTGAGCAAATTAGTTAACAAAGATCTAACTAGGAAACTGTTCCACTATATACCTGTAGCAAAATGTGCCTTCTGACCTGAGATGTTTACCATGATCGCCTGGCCATGGCCTGATGCAAGTTCAGGAAAGCAGCATGGAGTATAAATATGGTTTGGAGATGCCTGTGTTGGACTGGGGTGTACAAAGTTACGAATCACACAACCTGGTGGAGTATAGACTGTCTGCATTAAAATTACCATTTTATCTAAAAGCATTGAAACCAGACAACTAAGTCAGCATTGAGAAATTCACATCTCCATTTGAGATAAATTGTACATATTAGATATAAAATCTTGCCCAGAACTGTTCAGCTTAGAAAGACAACGGAGTCAGACTTGGGAATGTATTAATAGGTCTCATTTTAGTTTTTTTTTTCTCTCCCTGTTTCTCTCAGCCTTTCGGAACAATGCCCAGTAAAAAACAAATTGGGGAAACACCAAACGGTGATAACTCAAACTTTACCACTACTGAGCATACAAATCAATAATTAAACAACTATTTACTCTTTTTGAAATATGACATCTTAAGGATTCAGAGATTTCAAGTCAGGCATGCTTTATTCTTCCTGTCTATACCAGAGACCATGTCCTTCTTAAGTTCATTATCCACATTTCTATGCATGTGTTTGCTGCAATATTTTGTTATTGTTCTTGGAGTTAATAGATAATAAAATTCTTATTTTTTAACTCAAGAAAACCTTATAACTGCTTAATTTTGACCATTAATCCTTTTTTATTTGAAGTGTCATAGCTTTATATTTAAAAAAGACATACTTAGTGTGAATGACCAAAAGGAGGCTAAAAAGGGAATAGCTGAATCACTTTTCCTCACCTGGTGACAACAGAGTGTGCAGAGTTTGAGTAGTTCCTACAAGATAAGGTGCAAAAAATAAAAAAGACAAAAAGAACTGTGGTGCTGTAAATCAGAAGCAAGCACAAAAAAAATTCCTGGAAAAGCTCAGCAGGTCTGGCAGCATTTGGGGAGAGAAATCAGGGTTAATATTTCCGATCGACTGACCCTTCTTCAGAATCTTTCCCACTGAGAAAGGATCACGACCCAAAATGTTAACTCTGAATTCTCTCCACAGATGCTACCAGATCTGCTGAGCTTTTCCAGCAACTTCTGTTTTTGTTTCGAGCTTACAAAGAATGACCTGCCTATAGGCAACCCATATGTAACTCATATTATACTTGCAGCCATGTTTATTTCCACAACAGAAATCAAATGCTATTTTCTTCATTGCATCAATCCCAATAAATACCACATAAGATGTAATGTATAACACAGGTCAAATATGGTTTATCTTCCATGCTCTCCAAGTTATTATTGTACAGTGTAATTAGTTTCTTCCCATTTACGAAGTGTTGATACAACAATGACAAATGTTAAAGCTGATTAATGTTGACATCGCATTGTTTAATTTTGTGCTTGGAAACATTTGATGATGGTGTTAATTAGAAGGCAATACTTTCCAATTACCATATAGTACCAATCTTGTGAAAATAAAGGAGAAATATTAATGTCGATCTCGGAGGTAAAAGCAGCAATATTTGGAAATGAGGGAACTGGTACTCCATTTTGAAGTCAGTTGGACAAGTATATGCCATCTCAGGGTTCACCTTCTGGGTAAGTACACAGGATTTTCATTTGTTTGTTCGAAGAACAGCATACACAACTTTCAGGTTGTTTCAGTTAGTAGATTAAAAGTAGAGATAAGGCAAAATTATTTCCCTCAAATGAATCGATGCTGAGACATTGAGTAAGTTTAAGGAGGCGATACACACATTTTAATTAGAAATGGGCGGAAAGGTAATGGAGAGCGGAACTGAGGTTGAGATGCAATACACTGGGACTGTATTAAATGGCTGAGCAGTCTGAAAGGAACTGAATTGCTTATTCATACTCGCAGTTCTTGTTACTTAACGTGTGGTCACTTCTGAGGTTTCAGGTATGGAGCAAGGAAGTGGGATGAATTAGATAGCAAGGTATTCAGCAATGTTACATTCGGAACTCAGAATCTGAGGAAAATGTTATCAAGGGGGCACCTGGATTTGAACCAGAGACCTCTTGATCTGCAGTCAAATGCTCTACCACTGAGCTATACCCCCACAGTAGCAGTGTTTCTTGTTGGATTTATTTGTAATTTACATTTTCCCAGAATTAAAATTCATGAAAGTAGAAGGTGCTGCAGTAACCCAACTGCTCTTCAGCACCTGCAGAATTTTCTGTTTGATTATGCAAGTTAATTTACTAAGGGAGGATCTGGATTTGGACCATGAAAATCATGATCGCTTCCAAATGTTCTACCTCCGAGCTAGAACCCTGCAGAACATTCTGCAACATTGAAGCGTTTAGTGACAGCTTCCAATACTAAAACAAAAAATAAATGAATGGTGAAATATCAAGGGACTGAAATGGATGGGTTCATTCTGATAATGAACCAAAAACAAACAGAATGGACAGAAATCTACTCATCGGTGGAGCTTTTTTTCATAACGATAGCCAGCAGATGGAGGGAAATATTCAAAACTTTAATTTATCCCAATTCAATGTTAAATCACTGTGGGGGGACATTTGTATTTAAATGAGAAACAGCATTCACCCTAAGCTACGTAGCTGCTCTGATCTCCAGTGCCCGCTGTGCTCTCGCTGATAGCTGCGCCAAAAAATTGAAGTCCATTTCCTTAATTCGCTGTTGCACACGGGTTTTCATGGCCTTTGCAATGGACGAAACAAATTAGGGAGAATGTATTTCAGGACCTCTAGATAAGTAAACAAATACACCTCCATTGATCTAATAATACTTGAAAAAGGAATCATGATGTGGAGGTGCTGGTAATGGACTGGGATGGACAAAGTTAAACATCACACAACACTAGGTTATAGTCCAGCTAGCCTTTTGGCTCAGAATATGTGTACTTTCTGAGGACCAGAGGAAGAGATTCTGCTCAAGTGCTGCAGGATCGGCGCAGTGGACGTGTGCTGGCGGGGGAGAGACCACGGGGATCGTGTTGCGAGTCGTCGGAGCTGCTGGAGACCATCGCTGGATCGTGATTGGACATTGGAGGATCGTTTGGTTGTGCTGACCTGCTCTTGGTGGATTTTATGCTGGCTTCGGCCTAACGCCAATTCAGATACCAGCCAACCTCTGAGCTATGGCCTCAGCAGCCGCTCGCAGCCCTGGCCAGGGCATTCACAACACAGTCAGGGTGACTGTGAAGAAGGTGGAGGAGCACACACCGGTCGATCGGACGGTGTTTGTGAAGAAGGTTTTGCTGGAGTGCTGTGGGTTCGAAGCAGCGGACGTGTACTGCCTGCAGGATTTCCCTGCGGCAGGCTATTTCGATGTGACCTTCAGGAGCGTGAAGAATTGCGAGCAGCTCCTGAAGGT
>NC_057716.1:87321791-87324060 GCF_004010195.1 Chiloscyllium plagiosum
GTGACTTTCAGGAGCGTGAAGAATTGCGAGCAGTTCCTGAAGGTCTTCAAGGAGAAAGAAGGGGAGCCTCTGTTCTCCAGCTTGTTGGCGGTCCTGTTGTGTGTGCTTCCTGTGCAGAGGAGTCGGGTTGTAACAATCCAGATGTACAGCCCCCACGTCCTAGCAGCAGATATCCTGACCTTCCTGAGAAGATATGTACAGGTCGAGGGACAGAGTACCGATGTGGTCGATCCTTTTGGGATCTGGACCAGCAAACGACAGGTCAGGGTAGCGCTGAGGGTCGATGCCGGTGGGAACATCCTCCACCCACCCTCCAGCTTTGCCATCGGAGGAAGCAGAGGTTACCTGGCATACGCAGGGCAGCTGAAAGTGTGCCGAACCTGGGGGAGTTCAGGCCACATGGCGGCGGATTGTAAGGTGACCGCCTGCCGAAACTGCAAGCAGGAAGGCCACCTGACCAAGGGAGTGTAAGGAGGCCAAGAACTGTAATCTGTGCGGAGAGGCGGGCCACATGTACAAGGCCTGCCCAAGACGAGGGGCCGCCACCTACGCACAGATGGCCGGAGGTGGCAACACGAGCCGTGGACCGCCCAAGACCAGCAAGGTACCACAAAACAGCAGGGGAAGGGTGCCTGGAGGCAACCAGAAGGAAGGGCGGGCTGTAGCGGAGCAAACGGCAGACAGCAGGGAGGTGCAGCAGTCGATCCAAGCTCCTGCAAGACAGACAGAGGAAATGGAAGAGAAGGGACCAAAGGAGGCAGAGGATTGGATTACCGTGAAAAGCGGGAAGAGGAAACCTCCCAAAGCCACCCAGCGAGGGGGGAAGCGACATCTACACGGTAAGGATACAGGCAGCTCTTCCGACGGTGAGGACGGGCGCAAGGAGGGTCGTCACCAGAGGAAGAGACAGAGTGCCGTGGGGAAAAAGAGGGCAGCACCGCCCAAGCAGGAAAAAACGATCCCTCTGAGGGGATGGGTAAAGGCCTCCCCCGACCTGGTGAGAACCAAGAGGTACCCACCAGCCCACAGCTCCAGGTAACTGGGAGCAGTGGTCCTGTGACAGCCCCGCTGTCAGATGGAGAACTGGACCATGCGGACCCTGGGACCGACCCGAAGACACCAGAGCGGGGAAATGGCTCCAGCGGGAGTGTGGGATACCGCACCTCAGCAGCTACAGGAGATGGTCGAGCTTATGGGCCCATGGGCCGTCAGTTTGGTCGGGGGGCAACGATAGCCACGCCTCCGGCCTGGGTATCCTGTTGAGAGGAGGCAACTTCACCATCTCCGAGGTTAAGGAGGTGGTGGGCGGGCGCCTCCTCGTCGCCGACGTCATGTACAGTGTGTTTCTACGATGGCCTTCCTGGCCAACGTTAAAGCCAACGTCCAGTTCCTGCAGGAGTGTGGGATACCGCACCTCAACAGCTACAGGAGATGGTCGAGCTTGTGGGCCCATGGGCCGTCAGTTTGGTCGGGGGGCAACGATAGCCGCGCCTCCGGTCTGGGTATCTTGTTGAGAGGAGGCAACTTCACCATCTCCGAGCTTAAGGAGGTGGTGGGCGGGTGCCTCCTCGTCGCCGACATCATGTACAGGAATGCTCCCCTGAGACTGATTAATGTGTACGCCCCAGTGGGTAAGAGTGAACGGTTGGCCGTCCTGCAGCAGCTTCCACTGTTGCTGGTTACGTCCAGGCCGGTCATTCTGGCCGGAGACTTCAACTGTGTCATTGATGCAGATGAACGATCCGGCGGGGGGGACAGTAAACTGGACGCCACGTCCAGAGCCCTGATGGACACGGTAAAAGATGCCAAGCTGCACGACGTCTTCAGCACCCCTGCAGATGGAGCGCAGCGGAGATACACCTGGTCACGGGCAGATGGGTCTATCCGCTCAAGGATAGATTACCTGTTTGTGTCCCGAACGCTTTCGGTCAGATCCACCGACGTCAAGCCGGTGTTCTTCTCCGACCACTGCCTTCTGCTGGCTGACTGTCACCTACAGGACAAACAGCGGGCTGGTAAGGGAACGTGGAAGCTGAACACAAAGCTGTTGACCCCGGGAAACATTGAGGAGCTTAAGAGGGACTACGCAGGTTGGAGAACCGTGAAGCCCCTCCTTTGAGTCCCTAGCGGACTGGTGGGAAACAGTAAAAGGGAACATCAAGAGGTTCTTCATCCTCAAAGGTGTTCAGGAGGCGAGAGAGAGGCGGAGAAAACTGTCCCAGCTCCAGGAAAGTATGCAGAACCTGCTCCTGCTGCAGATGATGGGGGT
>NC_057716.1:87326945-87330808 GCF_004010195.1 Chiloscyllium plagiosum
TGATCTTCCAGCTGAAGGAGTTGACCCCGACTGAGTGTTGCAGACTGGCACATTCCATGGTCCAGGACTACGTGTTGAGGGATGCGCTGAAGCTTGGGGCAGCTGCCGCCAAGGCGCGGTGGGGAAAGACCACTGTGTAACATCTGCCTGCCTAATGAAGAACAGGGGGCCCACGCAGTCATTTGGGCTCTGCTGACGCCTCAGCTAATTATATGGGTGTATGATAAAAAAATGTACAGACCTGTATAAAAATGATAAGTTTTGATCTCTGTATGTACATGTTTACAGATGTATGGCATGACCAATTGTACAGACCATCAAATTATTTTATGAATAAAGTATATTTTTGAAATAAAAAAAAAAGGATGTGTACTGCCTGCAGGATTTCCCTGCGGCAGGCTATTTCGATGTGACTTTCAGGAGCGTGAAGAATTGCGAGCAGTTCCTGAAGGTCTTCAAGGAGAAGGAAGGGGAGCCTCTGTTCTCCAGCTTGTCGGCGGTCCTGTTGTGTGTGCTTCCTGTGCAGAGGAGTCAGGTTGTAACAATCCAGATGTACAGCCCCCACGTCCTAGCAGCAGATGTCCTGACCTTCTTGAGAAAATACGGACAGGTCGAGGGACAGAGTACCGATGTGGTCGATCCTTTCGGGATGTGGACCAGCAAACGACAGGTCAGGGTAGCGCTGAAGGTCGATGCCAGTGGGAACATCCTCCACCCACCCTCCAGCTTTGCCATCGGAGGAAGCAGAGGTTACCTGACATACGCAGGGCAGCCAAAAGTGTGCCGAACCTGGGGGAGTTCAGGCCACATGGCGGCGGATTGTAAGGTGACCGCCTGCCGAAACTGCAAGCAGGAAGGCCACCCGACCAAGGAGTGTAAGGAGGCCAAGAACTGTAATCTGTGCGGAGAGGCGGGCCACATGTACAAGGCCTGCCCAAGACGAGGGACTGCCACCTATGCACAGATGGCTGGAGGTAGCAATATGAGCCATGGACCACCTAAGACCAGCAAGGTACCACAAAACAGCACGGGAAGGGTGTCTGGAGGCACCCAGAAGGAAGGGCAGGCTGTATAAGCAGACGGCAGACAGCAGGGAGGTGCTGCAGCCGATCCAAGCTCCTTCAAGACAGACAGAGGAAATGGAAGAGAAGGGAACAAAGGAGGCAGAGGACTGGATTACTGTCAAAAGCAGGAAGAGGAAACCTCCCAAAGCCACCCAGCGAAGGCGGAAGCAACACCTACACGACGAGGATACAGGCAGCTCTTCCGATAGTGAGGACGGTTGCAAGGAGGGTCGTCACCAGAGGAAGAGACAGAGCGCCGCGGCGAAAAAGGAGGGCAGCACCGCCCAAACAGGAAAAGACGATCCCTCTGAGGGGATGGGTAAAGGCCTCCCCCCACCCGGTGAGAACCAAGAGGTATCCATCAGCCCACAGCTTCAGGTAACTGGGAGCAGCGGTTCTATGATAGCCCCGGACAGCTACCTCAGCCCTGGGAGGGTCCAGCAATTTGCCACAGGGATGCACACAGCTACCCCAGAGGGGCAAGACTAGCAGCAAATGGACCCTTGTAAACTCGTAAACTGTTAAAACGGGTATAAGAATTGCCAGCATCAATGTGTGTAGCATCAAATCGACTACGCGATGTGTTTCTACGATGGCCTGCCTGGCCAACGTTAAAGCCGACGTCCTGTTTCTGGAGGAGTGTGGGATACTGCACCTCAGCAGCTACAGGAGATGGTCGAGCTTGTGGGCCCATGGGCCATCAGTTTGGTCGGGGGGCAACAATAGCCGCGCCTCCGGCCTGGGTATCCTGTTGCGAGGAGGCAACTTCACCATCTCCGAGGTTAAGGAGGTGGTGGGCGGGTGCCTCCTCGTCGCTGACATCATGTACAGGAATGCTACCCTGAGACTGATTAATGTGTACGTCCCAGTGGGTAAGAGTGAACGTTTGGCCGTCCTGCAGCAGCTTTCACTGTTGCTGGTTACGTCCAGGCCGGTCATTCTGGCCGGAGACTTCAACTGTATCATTGATGCAGATGGACGATCCGGCGGGAGGACAGTAAACTGGACGCCACGTCCAGAGCCCTGATGGACACGGTAAAAGATGCCAAGCTGCACGACGTCTTCAGCACCCCTGCAGACAGAGCACAGCGTAGATACACCTGGTCACGGGCAGACGGGTCTATCCGCTCAAGGATAGATTACCTGTTTGTGTCCCGAACGCGCTCGGTCAGATCCACCGATGTCAAGCTCGTGTTCTTTTCTGACCACTGCCTCCTGCTGGCCGACTGTCACCTACAGGACGAGCAGCGGGCTGGTAAGGGAACGTGGAAGCTGAACACAAAACTGTTTACCCCGGGAAACATTGAGAGGCTCAAGAGGGATTACGCAGGTTGGAGAACCGTGAAGCCCCTCTTTGAGTCCCCAGCGGACTGGTGGGAAACAGTAAAAGGGAACATCAAGAGGTTCTTCATCCTCCAAGGTGTTCAGGAGGCGAGAGAGAGGTGGGGAAAACTGTCCCAGCTCCAGGAAAGTATGCAGAACCTGCTCCTGCTGCAGATGATGGGGGTGGATGTCACGAAGGACCTGAAGGAGGTGAAGGCCCAGCAAGCCACGCTCTTTGCCTCGGAGGCCTCCAAGATAATCTTCCGGTCCAGGGTCCGCTCGGTGGAGCAGGACGAGACGTGCTCACGTTTCTTCTTCCAGAAGGTGCACAAAGAGAGCTCTGTGCTCAGCAGCCTGAAGGAAGAAGATGGCTCAATAACGTCGTCTCAGGCTGACGTCATGAGGATCAGTAACTCCTTCTATGCCAGTCTGTATGTCGCAAAGCCGACCAACAGCGCGGCCTCCCAGTCATTCCTGTCCTCTATCACGGAGGTCTTAGACGACAGAACATGGGAGAGGCTGGACCAGCCGCTATCTCTGGACGAGCTGACCAAGGCCCACGAGTCCTTCGAAAAGAATAAAACTCCCGGAAGCGACAACTTACCGGTTGAGCTCTATTCCGCTCTGTGGGACTTGATTGGCCAGGACCTGCTGGAGATGTATGTCAGTATGCTTTGGACAGGTCCATGAGTAAATCCATGAGGAAAGGCATCATCACCCTCATCTACAAGCGGAAGGGGGAGAGGGAGGAACTCAAAAATTGGCGACCAATCTCACTGTTGAATGCGGATTAAAAAATTCTGTCAAAGGTAATCGCCAACCGGGTCAGGTCTGCTCTGGGGTCGGTGATTCACCCTGACCAAACCTGTGCTGTACTGGGCAGGAAGATCGCTGAGAGTCTCGCACTCCTCAGGGATACGATCGCCTACGTGCAGGACAGAGGGTTGGTCACCTGCTTGATCAGCCTGGACCAGGAGAAAGCATTTGACAGGATATCACACAGGTATATGAGAGATGTTCTATCCAAAATGGGCTTTGGGGAGGGAATCTGCAATTGGATCAGACTGCTCTACACCAACATTGTCAGTGCAGTCTCAATCAATGGGTGGGAATCAGATAGCTTCCCAGTCAGATCTGGAGTCAGGCAGGGCTGCCCTCTCTCTCCTGCCTTGTTTGTGTGCAGCATTGAGCCATTTGCCAAGTCCATCAGGAAGGATGCGAGCCTGAGAGGGGTGACTATTCCTGGCAGCGGGGGCCTGCAGGTTAAGGCCTCCCTGTACATGGATGATGTCGCCATTTTCTGCTCGGATTGGCTATCCGTGCGCAGACTCATGTGCATATGCAACCAGTACGAACGGACCTCGGGGGCCAAGGTAAACTGAGGCAAGAGCGAGGCCATTCTGATCACTTAATCTGCACTATCAGGAACCTTCTCTCTTCTAGCACTCCAAAACCCCCCACCATTGCATAACTATT
>NC_057716.1:87333145-87336862 GCF_004010195.1 Chiloscyllium plagiosum
GGAATGCTCCGAGTAGTTGGACCGTTCCGTATCACCTGTCCTTCGTGGAGAAGTTTATGAAGAAAAACGCCTTTGACCACAAGTCCATCAGGAAGTGGTCAACACGTAGTGTCCTTGAGACCCTTCGGGAAAAGGAGAGGGCGGATCCTATCGAGCGGTTCCCTGAGCAGCCTGTCAAAGCCATTTGGCAGAATGCCTCATCGCCAGAACTTTCCAACAAGCACCAAGACATGCCTTGGATGGTGGTGAGAAGGGCTCTGCCTGCAAGATTCTTTGTGCACGCCTGGACTCTCAGCCACACTGCACGCTGCCCTCGAAGCGGCTGCGGGGGGGACAAGACTGTCACACACCTCCTTCTGGAATGTGCCTACGCAGAAGAAGTCTGGAGGGGAATGCAGTGGTGTTTGTCTAGGTTCGTCCCGAGCAGTGCCGTGACGCGGGACTCCGTGCTCTACGGCCTGTTCCCCGGGACGCACACCGAGACGAACATCAACTGTGCCTGGAGGATCATCAACTCGGCGAAGGACGCTCTCTGGGCCGTCTGAAACCTGTTGATCTTCCAGCTGAAGGAGTTGACCCCGACTGAGTGTTGCAGACTGGCACATTCCAAGATCCAGGACTACGTGTTGAGGGACGCGCTGAAGCTTGGGGCAGCTGCCGCCAAGGCGCAGTGGGGAAAGACCACCATGTAACATCTGCCTGCCTAAAGAAGAACAGGGGGCCCACGCAGTCATTTGGGCTCTGCTGACGCCTCGGCTAAAAATGTAATCGTACAGACCTGTAAATAGGAATGATTACTCTGTTTCAGTTTGCAAAGAAATGGAATGTTTACATATGTATGGCATGTCCAACTGTACAGACCATCAAATTATTTTGTGAATAAAGTATATTTTTGAAATAATAAAAACTATAACCTGGTGTTGTGTGATTGTTAACTTTAAAAAGGATACAATTAGTCAGACAAGGGGTAAGAAACAAGGGATTTGGGAAAACACAGAGAAAATTTAATTCATCTTTGATCTTGGATAGAAAGCATTTTTAACAACTTAGGCTTTCCTAAAAATTAAATCTACTTCACAAAACCGATCTTAGACATTTGAACCATGATCCAATTAACTTGCAGTTAGACCTTTGGCCGCTGAACTCTCCACTGTCCTGGATGTAATGCTGTTTTCAAAAGTGCCAATTGCAGAGTTGGAAACAGGGTTTGAATCAAGAATTTAATAAATTACAAAGCATTGAATCATTGAGTCATAGAGTCATACAGCACGGAAACCCAGGATTCTGGGTCTATATGTGATAGAGTTTAGAAGGAAGAGGGGGGATCTAATTAAAACTTACGGAATACTGAATGGCCTAAACAGAGTGGGTTTTAGGAAGATGTTTCCATTGATAGGAGAGACTAGGGCACAGCCTTCAAGTAAAGGGAAGACCTTTGAGAACGAAGATAAGGAGGAGCTTCTTCTGCCAGAGAGTGGTAAATCAATGGAATTCACTGCTACAGAAGGCTGTAGAGGCCAGGTCATTGAGTATAATTAAGACTGAGATAGATAGGTTCTTGATTATCAAGAGGATCAAAGGTTATGGGGGAGAATGGGTTGAGAAACTTATCAGCTATGACTGAATGGCAGAGCAGACTCAATGTACTGAATGGAAATGTGTTGCTGGAAAAGCGCAGCAGGTCAGGCAGCATCCAAGGAACAGGAGAATCAACATTTCGGGCATAAGTCCTTCTTCAGGAACATCTGCAGTCCTCACTTTCTCCTCAATGTACTGAATGGCCTAATATCTGCTCCTAATGTCTTATGGTCTTATGGAAACAGATCCTTTGATCCCACTCCTCTGTGTCAATGAGGTATCCTAATCTGATCTAATCCCATTTGCTAGCATTTTGCCCATATTGTCCAAATCATTTCCTATACAGGTACCCATCAAGATTCCTTTTAAATGCTGCAATTATACTGGCATCCCTCTCTTCCTCCAGCAGCTCGTTCCATATGCATACCACCCTCTGTGTGAAAATGTTGCCCCTTAGGTCACTTTTATATCTTTCCCCTCTTAGCTTAAACATATGCCATCTAGTTTTGGACTCCCCTACTCTATAAAAGAAAACTTGGCTAATCACCCTATCCATGCCCCTGATGATTTTATAAACCTCTATAAAGTCACCCCTCAGCTTCTGAGGCTCCAGGGAAAGAAGCCCCAGCCTATTCAGTCTCTCCCTATAGATCAAACCCTCCAATCCCAGCAATATCCTTACTAAATCTTTGCTGAATTCTTCCACGTTTCACAACATCCATCTTATAGCAGAGAGGCGGACAAGAAACAAGGAGATGGAATGAATTGGGTTGCTCTTTCAGGGTTCCAGATACAAACAAGACTCTTTTCTTTGCTATGGTCATGTTTCATTCCTGCTTTGGACCTTGGGAAGAGTGAAAACCTTGGACTAATATAATTACAATTGGAGGCACTTGGATTTGCAGCATGAGCTTTGTGATCTGCTGTCATAGCATTCTACAGCTGAACTGTGTTCCCTTACATTGAAACCTGACCATGATACATTTTAATGAAAGCTTTCAAGCAAGATTTGTATCAGTAATTAGAAGTAAATAATTATAGTGTATGTGATAAAAAGCAAGGGGCTGGGAACATTGGGCTAAGCATCATTGTAATGTTCCATTGCTACTTTGGTAGAGAGCAATGTTTACAACTGATAGTTGCCCAGAAAGATTTCCCACTCTGCCTCCAGAGGTATTATGCACTGTTGTTGAAAGCGTTCAATGACGACTTCAATGAACAAATCAAGTAGGAATGATTCTCAACGCATTGGGCAGGACAAGTGGCTGGAGTGAATCAGGTAAGGCTGCCAATGATCAACCCATCAATTAGAGTCATAGAGTCGTGTACAGCATGGAAACAGACCCTTCGGTCCAACCTGTCCATGCCGACCAGATATCCCAACCCAATCTAGTCCCACCTGCCAGCACCCGGCCCATATCCCTCCAAACCCTTCCTATCCATATACCCATCAAATTGCCTCTTAAATGTTGCAATTGTACCAGCCTCCACCACATCCTCTGGCAGCTCATTCCATAGACATACCACCCTCTGCGTGAAAAAGTGGCCCCTTAGGTCTCTTTTACCTCACCCTAAACCTATGCCCTCTAGCTCTGGACTCCCTGACCCCAGGGAAAAGACTTTGCCTATTTACCCTATCCATGCCCCTCATAATTTTATAAACTTTTATAAGGTCACCCCTCAGCCTCCGACGCTCCAGGGAAAACAACCCCAGCCTGTTCAGCCTCTCCCCATAGCTCAAATCTTCCAACCCTGGCAATATCCTTGTAAATCTTTTCTGAACCCTTTTAAGTTTCACAACATCTTTCTGATAGGAAGGAGACCAGAATTGCATGCAATATTCCAACAGTATGAACCTGCACTCCAAGGTCTCATTAGAGTCATAGAGTCATAGAGATGTACAGCACGGAAACAGACCTTTCAGTCCAACCAGTCCACGTCGACCAGATATCCCAACCCAATCTAATTCCACCTGCCAGCACCCGGCCCATATCCCTCCAAACCCTTCCTATTCATATACCCATCCAAATGCCTTTTAAATGTTGCAATTGTACCAGCGAGGAGAAAGTGAGGACTGCATATGCTGGAGATCAGAGCTGAAAATGTGTTGCTGGAAGGGCTCATGCCCGAAACGTCGAT
>NC_057716.1:87337385-87359543 GCF_004010195.1 Chiloscyllium plagiosum
GTGGGGATGAAGGTGATAGATCAGAGAGGAGGGTGGAGTGATAGGTGGAAAGGAAGATAGGCAGGTAGGACAAGTCATGGGGCAGTGCTGAGCTGGAAGTTTGGAACTAGGGTGAGGTGGGGGAATGGAAAATGAGGAAACTGGTGAAGTCCACATTGATGCCTGGGGTTGATGTGTTCCGAGGCGGAAGGTGAGACATTCTTCCTCCAGGCGTCGGGTGGTGAGGAAGCGGCGGTGAAGGAGGCCCAGGACCTCCATGTCCTCGGCTGAGTGGGAAGGGGAGTTGAAATGTTGGCCACAGGGTGGTGTGGTTGATTGGTCCAGGTGTCCCAGAGATGTTCCCTAAAGCGCTCTGCGAGGAGGCGTCCAGTCTCCCCAATGTAGAGGAGACCGCATCGGGAGCAACGAATACAATAAATGATATTAGTGGACGTGCAGGTAAAACTTTTATGGATGTGGAAGGCTCCTTTGGGGCCTTGGATAGAGGTGGGGGATGAGGTGGGGGTGTAGGTTTTGCAATTCCTGTGGTGGCAAGGGAAGGTGCCAGGACGGGAGTCCATATAGATCATATCTACCACTCTGCCCTCATCAATCCTCTTTGTTACTTCTTCAAAAAACTCAATCAAGTTTGTGAGATAAGATTTTCCATGCACAAAGCCATGTTGACTATCCCTAATCAGTCCTTGCCTTTCCAAACGCATGTACATCCTGTCCCTCAAGATTCCCTCCAACAACCTGCCCACCACCGAGGTCAGGCTTACTGGTCTATAGTTTCCTAGCTTGTCCTTTCCACCTTTCTTAAACAGTAGCACCACGTTTGCCAACCTCCAGTCTTCTGGTACCTCCCCTGTGACTATCGATGATACAAATATCTCAGCAAGAGGCCCCTCTATCACTTCTCTAGCTTCCCAATGTTCTCGGGTACTCCTGATCAGGTCCTGGGGATTTATCCATCTTTATCCATTTCAAGACAGCATTGGCTGATTAAAGAAATCTATTAATAGGTTCAATCATGTTTCATCACTACTTTGAGTGTTGTGTCGAAAGAAATATTTGCCATTTATTATTTCACAGAATAAAAACTGCTTCATGAAAGAGAAACTGGGATTTGTTTCAGGAATTACTTAACCTGCAATTAATTACCGGTTCAACCCTGTAATCAAACACATAACAGTCTGCTTATTGAAATTTTCAATCACACCTCTCAACTGAGACTTGTGCCATTGTTAAAAGTGATGTTGTAAAGTGAAAGGTGGATAAATGTACCTTGATGAACCTTGACTTGTTTGTAGTAACTCTTCTTAAATCAGGCGGGTTATGTGGTGAGGGAGGCAAAGAGACAGGGGAAGATCCAAGACAATTTCATTGAACATTTTATCCAACAAAAACAATATATATCCGATTCAACAAATTTTCTTGAATTAAACACTATCAATCTCAATCAAGATTTGGAGAAGCCATTGTTGGACAGGGGTGGATAAAGTTAAAAATCCAACAAATTTATTTCAAAGCATTATCTTTCAGAGCACTGCTCCTTCGTCAGGTGGTTATGGCGTAGGATCATAAGACGCAGAATTTATAGCAGAAGGGTACAGTGTTATGTGGTTGGAATATATTAAACAAATTTAGATTAAGTCTTTCATCTATTAATCATGATTTGGAGGTGCCAGTGTTGGGCTTGGGTGTACAACATCACACAACATCAGGTTATATTGCCACAGGTTTATTTGGAAACACTAGATTTTGAGCTTTGCCCCTTCATCAGGTGGTTGTCAACTTTTGTTGACAACCACCTGATGAAGGAACAGTGTTCCAAAAGCTAGTGCTTCCAATTAAATAGAGTAATAGAGTCATAGAGATGTACAGCATGGAAACAGACCCTTCAGTCCAACCTGTCCATGCCGTCCAGATATCCCAACCCAACCTAGTCCCACCTGCCAGCACCCGGCCCATAACCCTCCAAACCCTTCCTATTCATATATCCATCCAAATGCCTATTAAATGTTGCAATTGTACCAGCCTCCAACACTTCCTTTGGCACCTCATTCCATACATGTACCACCATCTGTGTGAAAAAGTTGCCTCTTTGGTCTCTTTTATATCTTTTTCCTCTCACTCTAAACCTATGCCCTCTAGTTCTGGACTCCCACACCCCAAGAAAAGACTTTATCTATTTATTCTATCCATGACCTTGATAAGTTTGTAAACCCCTCAGCCTCCGATGCTCCAGGGAAAACAGCCCCAGCCTGTTCAGCCTCTCCCTGTAGCTCAAATCCTCCAATCCTGGCAACATCATTGTAAATCTTTACTGAACCCTTTCAAGTTTCACAACACCTTTCTGATAGGAAGAAGACCAGAATTGCACACAATATTCCAACAGTGGTCTAACCAATGTCCTGTACCGCTGCAACTTGCCTTCCCAATTCCTGTACTCAATACTCTGACCGATAAAGGAAAGCATACCAAACGCCTTCTTCACTATCCTATCTGCCTGTGACTCCATTTTCAGGGAGCTATGTACCTGCACTCCAAGCTCTCTTTGTTCAGCAACACTCCCTAGTACCTTACTATTAAGTGCATTAGTCCTGCTAAGATTTGCTTTCCCAAAATACAGCACCTCGCATTTGAATTAAACTCCATCTGCCACTTCTTAGCCCATTGGCCCATCTGATCAAGATCCTGTTGTAATCTGAGGTAACCCGCTTCGCTGTGCACTGCACCTCCAATTTTGGTGTCATCTGCAAAGTTACTAACTATACCTCTTAGGCTCGCATCCAAATCATTTGCATAAATGACGAAAAGTAGTGGACCCAGCACCGATCCTTGTGTCACTCCATTGGTCCTGCACTGTCTGAAAAACAACCTTCCACCACCATCCTCTGCCTTCTACCTTTGAGTCAGCTTTGTATCCAAGTGGCTGGTTCTCCCTGTATTCCATGAGATCTGATCTTGCTCACCAGTCTCCCATGGGGAACCTTGTCGAACGCCTTAATTAAGTCCATATGGATCACATCTACCATTCTGCCCTCATCAATCCTCTTTGTTACTTCTTCAAAAAACTCAATCAAGTTTGTGAGACATGATTTCCCATTCTCTAGCTTCCCACAGAGTTCTCGGGTATACCTGATCAGGTCCTGAGGATTTATCCACCTTTATGCATTTTAAGACATCCAGTATTTCCTCCTCTGTAATATGGAGATGTCACCATCTATTTCCCTACAGTCTATATCTTCCATATCCTTTTCCACAGTAAATACTGATGCAAAATACCCATTTAGTATCTCTCCCATTTTCTGTGGCTCCACACAAGGGCTGCCTTGCTGATCTTTGAAGGGCTCTATTCTCTCCCTAATTACCCTTTTGTCCTAAATATATTTGTAAAAACCCTTTGGATTCTCCTTAATTCTATTTGCAAAAGCTATCTCATGGCTCCTTTTTGCCCTCCTGATTTCCCTCTTAAGTATACTCCTACTTCCTTTATACTCTTCTAAGGATTCACTCGATCTTTCCTGTCTACACCTGACATATGCTTCCTTCTTTTTCTTAACCAAATCCTCAATTTCTTTAGTCAACCAGCATTCCCTATAACTACCAGCCTTTCACTTCACCCTAACAGGAATATACCTCTGGATTCTTGTCATTTCATTTCTGAAGGCTTCCCATTTTCCAGCCGTTCCTTTACCTGCGAACATTTGCCCCCAATCATCTTTTGAAAGTTCTTGCCTAATACCGTCAAAATTGGCCTTGCTTCAATTTCAAACTTCAACTTTTAGATCTGGTCTGTCCTTTTCCATCACTACTTTGAAACTAATAGAATTATGGCCACTGGCTCCAAAGTGCTCCACTGACACCTCAGTCACCTGCCATGCTTTATTTGCCAAGAGTAGGTCAAGTTCTTGGACTATAACCTAGTGTTGTGTGATTTTTAACTTCATTTTTTTGTAAGGTTTTGCGAGTTTTGGTTCGTTGATATGTAAATCCCAGAACTCCTTCTAAGTCACATTCTCAAGATAACTTCAGGTTTTCTAACAAAATGTGTCATCTCAGCTCAGTCAATGAATGAAAGGTATGACTTTAACTTCACACCTTTAATATATTGTCTGCGCTGAGATGGCACATTTTGTTAGAAAACCTGAAGTTACTTTGAGAATGCTTCACGTCTCATCTAGGGCTGGTTCTGGCCTTTGGGGTATCTGACTGAAGTGGTCCTCTAGCTCTGTTCAGTATGGTACTCACCACAATGTATAGGGATCTGGGGATGCTGTGCAGCCCCACTGCTACTTGGGGGTGCTCCCTAGAGACATTGTTGAAGAAGGCGCAGAATGCAGATAGAGCTGGGGCTCCAGATTGCTCATTTTATCCACATCTTCACACCTTTCTCAAAACATCTGTGGCTTGTGTCCAATACTAGCAACAGGCAGTGGCAAGAGGATCTAATAAGCTGACTACTTTCCATATTTGGAGTTTGCAGAATATGTTTCTAAACCTGCAACTGTCAAGTACTGTCCCTGCCAGGCTGAGCCTCTGACCTCCTAGTGAGCTGGGTGTCACCAAGTCTCTGTAACATTCTTCTAATAAAGCAACTTCACTGGGGCACGCTTGCCTTCATCGACCAGGGCATTGAATATAAAAGTTGGCAAGTAATGTAACAGCTGGAGAAAATCTTAGTTCGGCCACATTTGGAATATTCAGGTCACCAAATCACCAGAAGCACCAGAAGTGGATGCTTTGGAAAGTGCGCACAGAAGATTTGCCGGGATGTTACTTGGTCTGGAGCATTTTACTTATATGGAGAGGTGGGATGAACTCAGATTGCTTTAACTGGAAAGAAGGAGGCTAAGGGGCGACCTGAGAGACCTTTACAAAATTATGGGAGGCATAGGTAGGGTGGATAGTCAGGGGCATTTTCCTAGGGTGGAAAGATCAGTGTGGAAAGGTCAACTACAAGAGGGCATAAGTTCAAGATTAAAGAGGCAAAGTTTAGGGGAGAAGTATGGGGAATATTTTCATGCAGAGGATGGTGGGTGCCTGGAATGCTCTGTTAGTGGTGGTGGGGAGAACAGGCACATTAACGATGTGTAAGGCATATCTTGATAAACACATCAATGTGAGGTAGAGGGATAGAAACTCACACATGGGCAATAAGAAGCGAGGCTAAATAAGGAGTAAATAAGGAGTACTAATTAGCACAGGCTTGGTGACTGAAGGCCTGCTCCTGTACTGAACTGTACTGCATTGAATTGCATTGTCATTCCTGCACCCAGTGCTTATAAGCTTATTACTTAAAGTGCAATCATTTTCTAGGTTTTGGGTATGGAGCATGATTCAGGCAGCTCTACTGAATAAGGTAAACGTCAATACCGCAGATATGAATCTATTCAGCGATGCTGCTTTCCTAACAAAAATAGAAATTGTTATAATAAGTATTGTACATCCGGCAAGGAAAGCTGAATTAACATTTTGGGTTCAATGATCCTTATTTAGGATGCTTCTAAATTCCCAATTCATCCCTTTGCCAAGGGAAAAACAGCATATTACTGAGGGGGCACCTGGATTTGAACCAGGGACCTCTTGATCTGCAGTCAAATGCTCTGCCACTGAGCTATACCCCCACACTGGCAATATGGTACTTAGGTATATTTGCAAGTTATATTTTCCACAATTGAAATTAATTTAATAAAAGTAGAAACTGCAGCAGAAACACAGCAGGTCTCCAGCACCTGTCCTATTTTAGTTTTGTTTATTTTAGTTAAGTTACTAAGGGAGCTCCTGATTTTTGACCATAAACAGCATGATCCCATCCAAATGTTCTATCTCCAAACTATACATCTGCAGAACGCTGAACTGAAATGTTTAGTGCTAGCTTCCAGGCAGGGTTTTTATTAATGTGGAAAGGAAAATAATGTACGGCACAAAGGGAGGAATAGCAAGGGGCTGGAATGGATTAGATCATTCTGCGAGTGATCCAAAAACCAACTGAATGGACAGGAATTTGCTCATCAATGTAATGTTGTTTTATTGTGACAATGGATTATGGTTGGATGGAAATGATCAAAACTTCAATTTTTCCGAGTTTTATGCTCGGTTAACATTTGTGTTCAAATGGGGAGCAATGTTTGCTCTAAGCTGTGCGGGTGTGTAACTGCTCAGAGCTCCTGTACACACCGTGCACTCACTGATAGCTGCACCAACAAATTAAAATCATTTCTACAAATTACTGCTGCACATGGATTTTGATGGCCTGCTCAATAGAAAAAAATTAGGGAGAATGTGGTTCGGGAACCTCTTGATTAATAAACAAATACACTTCGGTTGATCTAAATCTGTCAATATGTAAAAGGGGAACAAATTGTCAGGCAATGGGTAAAAGGCGTGGGATTGTTAATACCCTGCTGAGGTGTCAAATACTCAGAGAGAAATCCATTTCACCTTTGGGCTTGGTAGAAAGCAACATTAGTAACCTATGCTTTCCTCAAGATGAAATCTACTTATCAAAAAGCTCACACAGATTTGAAAATGAACCCCTTAACTTGCAATTAGACCTTTGGCCATTGAACTACGCACTCTCATCAATGTAATGCTGCTTTCAAAAGTGTCAATGGCAAAGTTTGAACAAAAATTAAATCAAGAATTTAAGAATCACACAGCACCAGGTTATAGTCCAACAGGTTAAATTGGAAGCACTAACTTTTGAAGCGCCGCTCCTTCATCACAACCATCTGATGAAGGAGCGACGCTCTGAAAGCTAGTTCTGAGCAGTTCTGAAATCTGAGTTCATAAGGGATGAACTCAGATTTCTCCAGTTTCCTCATTTCCCCTCCCCCCACCTTGTCTCAGTCCCAACCCTTTGGATGCTGCCTGACCTGCTGTGCTTTTCCAGCAACACGTTTTCAGCAACATGGCATCTCCAAATCAAGAATTTAAGAGTAATAAAGAATAAGGTATTGGATAAGAAACAAGCAGCTGGGATGAATTTGGTTGCTCTTTCAGGGTTCCAGTTACCAGCAGGATTCCTTTCTTTGCTATGGTCATGTTTCATTCCTGCTTTGGATCTTGGGAGAAAGAAAATCTTGGACCTATGTTTCCCACAATTGCAACTAGAGGCACCTGAATTTGCAGAAGGGACCCTTTAATCTGCGGTCACTATATTCTACCACAGAACATTGAAACCTGAACAGTGAGAAATTTTAATGAAAGCTTTTCAAGCAAGATTTGTATTAATAGTTGGAAGGAAATAATGACAGCCTAAGTGGTAAAAAAAAAAGCAAGAGGATGGGAAAATTGCACTGAGGATCATTGGAATACTCCATTACTACTTTGGTAGAGAGCAATGTTTGCAACTGATTGTTACCCAGAAAGATTTCCCACTCTGCCTCCAGAGGTATTGTGCACTGTTGTTGAAAGGATCAGTTGCAGGTTTTGAGAAAGATTTCAATTAACAAATAAAGTATAAATGATTCTCAAGACACTGGGTAAGAAACAAAGGGCTGGAATGTCTCAGGTTTTGCTGCCAATGATCAAAACATCAATCGATTAGACAAGAAGCTATTCATTGTTTTAGGCATATTTCAAAGCTACTTTGGGCATCGGGTAGAAAAATATTTGCAATTTACAGTTTCACAGAACAAAAATTGCTTCAGTAAGGAAGATATGGAATTTGATTCAGGAATTATTTAACCTGCTGTTACCTGTTCAGCCCTGAGCTATGACCAAACACATAACAGCCTGTCTATTCAAAGTTGCAATGACAGCTCTCATGTGAGATTTGTGCCATTGTTTAAAGTGATGCTGTAATGTGAAAGGTGGGTAAATGTACCCTGACTAACCTTGAGTTTGCAATAACCCTTTCGAACTCAGGAGTGTTACACAGTGAGTTGGACATGTCGTACAGGAGTAAGGGAGAGGTCCAACACAACTTTATTAAACATTTTAACAAGCGAAAACAACATTTATCAGACTCAATTATTATTCTTTAATTAAACACTATCAACTTCAATCAATCTCTTCACAGGACTCTTCAGTAAACAGTGTCAGATTTATATTAGCTATTTACTTCTGACACGAACTTCTGAGGATTCACTGCATCCTATCCACTGGTCCGTACTGCTGTACCTTGAACTGTTTGTCTGAAAGGTATAGTAACATCCATCAATAAGGCTGGGACAGGTTGTACCTTAGTCTTTGAGATTTGGGCTGATATTTCAGAATCATCGAGTTGGTCTTTCCTCTAAATCAGTGCTGGCTGGGTCTTTGGGTCATCTCCGCAAGGTTGTCTCTCTGGATCTACTCAGTCTGGGGATATTTGTCACGAGGTGCAGGAAGCTGGAGATGCTGTGCAGCTTGGCTGCCAGTCGAAGATGCTGTCTGGAGACACCATAAAATAAGGTGCAGAAGGCTGGGCTCCAGGTGGTGCAACGTTTGAATGGAGCTCTTTAATATTAAAAAAACTGCAGAGCTGGAACAGACAGTATTCATGCAGCTTCTCACCTTTTCAAAGATTCTGTCCAACACTAGTTGTCGGCAGAGGTAGAAAGATCCAATGTGATGAGTACTTTCCATATTTGAGGTTGCAGTACATGCTTTTAAATGCTCAACTGTGAATGCTGTCCTTGTCACACTGTGCCTCTGATCTCCTACTGAGCTGGATGCCACCAAGTCTCCATAACATTCTTCTGACAAGACTTGGAGATGCCGGTGTTGGACTGGGGTGTACAAAGTTAAAAATCACACAACACCAGGTTATAGTCCAACAGGTTTAGTTGGAAGCACACTAGCTTTCGGAGCATCGCTCCTTCATTCTTCTGACAAGGCAGCATCAACAGAGGTGCAAAGAATGGGTCATTCTAAAACACTGTGGCTGTTAGCACCTGAAGAGGCAGTTCAAGATCTGTCTGAATTCAATGGGAAATTGATTGTCTGAGGCTTGGCTACATGAATACTGTCTGTTCCAACTCTACAGTTTGCAAATTGCAGAAACAAGCTAGGATTCACCTTGGCTTTGAAATTTCATTAAAAAATGTCAACATTTCTGTGCCAATCTGGGAAGTCGTATGACCAAAGTAGAATTAGTAGAAGCAGAGTCTAGATTAGTGTGGTGCTGGAAAAGCCCAGCAGTTCCAGCAGCATCCGAGGAGCAGTAAGATCGATGTTTCGGGCAAAAGTCCTGTGCTTTGCTTTTCCAGCACCACACTAATCTAGACTCTGGCTTCCAGCATCTGCAGTCCTTGTTTTTACCTTATTCGAGGCAGATTATACTATACAAGTGCATCAGGATAACAGAACAGAGTGCAGGATACAATATTACAGCTACCGAGAAGGTGCAGTGAGAGATCAACATTAATATTAAAGAGCTCCATTCAAAAGTCTGATAACAGCAGGGCAGAAGCTCTTCTTGAATTTGTTCATATGTGTTTACCAACTTTACATTTGCTGCCTGATGGACAAGGGTAGAAGAGAGTGTAGCCGGGTGGGAGGAGTCGGTCTTTGATTATGTTGGTTGTTTTCCTGATACAGCAGGATGTACAAATGGAGTCAATGGATAAGAGGCTGGTTTGTGTGATGCACTGGTCTGTGTTCACAACTCTGTCGTTTCTTTCTGTCTCGGGGAGAGCAGTTGCCATAGCATGCTGTGATGCATCCAGATGAGATGCATTCAATGGTGCATCTACAAACAATAGGAGGAGTCTTCATGGACATGCCAAATTTCCTGAACCTCCTGAGGAGGTAGAGGTGTTGTTGTGCTTTCTTGATCATAGTGGGTGGACAAGGACAGACTGTTGGTGATTGTCACTTCCAGGAACTTGATGCTCTCGATCACCTCCACCTCAGAACCATTGATGCAGACAGGGGCATGCACACCACTCTGCTTCCTGAAATCAATAACCAGTATAAAACATACTTACAGTAAAAATAAAGAAGGAGAACAGGGAGATCAGCAGATGGAAGACTGAAGACAGCAGAGACGAGAGAATCTTTGTGGACTTGAGATTAAGTTAATGTAACGTTTAATAATTGTGTTGTTGGAAAAACATGTTAATGGGATTGTGTTCAGTTAGAGGAAAAAGTGGTCAGTTTGTTAATAGTTTTGTTTAGTGTTCTGTTAGGAAACCGAATTGTTATTTTTCTTCAAATAGTGGGAATTAGGAATTCTCTGTCATACACACATTTTAACAGATAATGAGGTGAGGTGAGGCAAGGTTTTCTGGGTGTTTGGTTTTAATTAACAGAGGGCTTCAACCTCTGCATCGTAATACTATGTACCTCAGAACACTGTAGACAGCCAGGAGGCTGGAAGAACACACCAAGCCAGGAAGCATCAGGAGGTGGAGAAGTCCACGTTTTGGGTAACACCCTTCTTCAGTATTGGGGAATGGGGGAGAGGAGAGCTGTCAGGCGGTGTGGGGTGGGTTTTGAGTGGGGAGAGGGGCAGAATGGTCAGATGGTGATAGGTGAACACAGGTAGAGGATACAGCCTTGTTGGTCGATGGGAGGAATGAATCCGGTTGGTAGCTGGAAGGCTCAGAAAGTGGAATGGAAGGGGGGTGAGGGGGTTGCTGGGAAGGGAGTCAGGGATGGGAAGGAGGTTATTTAAAATTGGAGAACTCAATGTTGAGTCCTCTGGGCTGTAGGCCATGTTGAAACAAATAATAAGAGCCTTCAAGTGAGGTTTTTATCAATATCGTAGCCAAAGGTTTGAATAACAACAGACTGAAATGGGAGTGAATGAACCAAAACCAGCAAAATGGACAGGAATCTGTTCATCGCTGGGTCATTGTTTCATCACGGCAATAGATGTGGATAGGAGGAAACATTCAAAACTTTAATTTTTTCCGAATGTATGATAACAAATTCAGGGGGATATTTGTATTTGATAGCTGGACGGCTGTGTGGCTGCTTGGAAGTTCTGCGCAATCAAATACCGATTGCTGCTCTATTTCCAGAATTTGTTGCTGCACAGCGACCTTGGAGGTCAGCGCAATGGGAAAAATAATTAGGAGGAAACATAGATCAGGGGCCTCCTGATTGATAAACAAATGCACATCCATTTATCTATTCCTGTCAATACTTTTAGAGCCGTAGAGATGTACAACACAGAAACTGACCCTTCGGTCCAACTCATCTATGCCGACCAGATATCCTAACCTAATTTAGTCCCATTTGCCAGCATTTGGCCCATATCCCTCTAAACCCTTCCTATTCATATACCCATCCAGATACCTTTTAAATGTTGTAATTGTATTAGCCTCCACCACTTTCTCTGGCAGTTCAATCGATACCCACTCTACCCTTTGTGTGAAAAAGTTGCCCCTTGGGTCCCTTTTAAATATTTTCCCTCTCATCGCAAAGTAATGCCCTTTAGGTTTGGACTCCCCCACCTGAGGGAAAAGACTTTGTCTATTTACCCTCTCCATGATTTTACAAACCTCTACAAGGCCACACCTTAGCCTCCGACGCTCCAGATAAAACAGCCCCAGCCTATTCAGCCTCTCCTTATAGGTCAAATCCGCCAACCCTGGCAACATCCCTGTAAATCTTTTCTGAACCCTTTCAAGTTTCAAACATCCTTCCTGAACTGAATGTGGTATTCCCAAAGTGGCCTAACCAATGTCCTAAAAGGGAACAATTTTTAAGACAAACAGTAAAAAGCAAAGGAATGGGAAAACCCCACTAAGGAATCAAATGCACAGGGCAGAATCCATTTCATTTTTGACCTTCGGTAGAAAGCATTATTAGCAACCTATGCTTTCCTCAGAATGAAATGTGCTCAACATAGCGTTTTGAACCAGGTACTGTGCAACTTTCAATTAGACCTTTGGCCTTATCAACATATAAAGTGGGAATAATGATCAAGGCACTGGATAAGAAACAAGGGTCAGGGATGACTCAGGTAATGCTGCCAATGGTCCAAACATTGATCAATTAAATTGGAATCTAATCATTGGTTCAGTCATGTTCCATTTTTTTTTGGCATTGGGTAGAAAAAAAAATGTAACGAACTATTCAATCCCAACACATACCAGCCAGTGTAATGAAAGTTTCAACACAGCACTCAAGTGAGATTGCTGAAAGTGGAATAATTTCCAAGTCTTTAGATAAGGAGAAAAGAGTGGGGACAATCCCAGTCAACACATTAAATGCCCATAGAACAGACAGGAGGCTATTCATTAGTGCAGCAGGGCTGCATTAATAACTCAGACCTTGGAGAGAGGACAGAACGAAAGTTACATTATATAGGGGACACTTGGATTTGAACCAGGGACTGCTTGATCTGCAGTCAAATGTTCCACCATCAAGTTATACCTGCACATACTGGCAGTGATCATTGTATATTTTATTCAGAATTATTCAGAGTTCAGAAAAGATTTACAAGGATGTTGCCAGGATTGGAGGATTTGAGCTATAGGAAAAGGTTGAATAGGCTGGGGCTGTTTTCCCTGGAGTGTTGGAGGCTGAGGGGTGATCTGATAGAGGTTTATAAAATCATGACGGGCATGGATAGGATAAATGAACAAAGTCTCTTCCCTGGAGTCCAGTACTAGAGGTCCTAGGTTTAGGGTGAGAGGGGAAAGTTAGAAAAGAGACCTATGGGGCAATGTTTTCACGCAGAGGTTGATACGTGTATGGAATGAGCTGCCAGAGGAAGTGGTGGTGGCTAGCACAATTGCAACATTTAAAAGGCATCAGGGTGGGTATATGAATAGGAAGGGTTTGGAGGGATATGAGTCGGGTGCTGGCAGGTGGGACTAGGTTGGGTTGAGATACCTGGTCGGCATGGATCGAATGGTTTGTTTCTGTGCTGTACATCTCTATGACTCTAATGAAAGTAGAAAGGGTTGCTGATACCCAGCAGATCTCCAGCACCTGCAGTATTCTCTTTTTGTTAATGCAAGTTAAGTTACGAAGGGAGGTCCTGCATTTGGACCACAAACATCATGATCTCTTCCAAATGTTTTACCTCCAAAGATACCCATGCAGAACACTGCAACATTTAAATGTTTAATGACAGCTCTCAAATGAAGTTTTTAATCGATATGGAAAGGGCAATAATTTGAAAGACAAAGGTTTGAATTACAATGGACTGAAATTGAGGGGATCACTGCAAATGAAGCAAAAACCAACAGAATTGACAAGAACCTACTCAACAGCAGGTCATTGTTTCATCATGATAATGGACTGGGATGGAGAGAAATGTTCAAAACTTTAATTTTTCCCGGTTCTGTGTTAAATTACTGTCGTGCACATTTGTGTTTAAATGAAGAACAGCGTTCACTCTAAGCTGTGTGATGGTGTCACTGCTTGGAGCTTCTGAGCAATCACGTGTTCGTTGCTGTGCCATTTCCAGAAACCGTTGCTGTACATGGACTTTGGCAATCTGTGCAATGCGAAAAAATAATTAGGACGAAACTATGACTTACAAATGAAGAAAACCGCAACACTGAGGGTGCACCTGAATATGGAGACCATGGTAGACTTACAGATGGAAATATTTGCAACTTACAGGTTGTCAGAATGAATCTTCCTTAACAAAGGAAGAGCCTGAATTTGAACCAGTGACCACTTGAATGGCATGCTTGCTTTCCTCATTCAAGTCATTTATATATATTGTGACTGCAGCACTGTTCCCAGTGGTATATCATCAGTTACAGGTTGCCATCCTGAAAATACCTATTTATCACAACTCTGTCTTTTATTAGTCAGCGAATCCTCTAACACCTCCATCATAACTACTTACCTTTTAAGAAGCTTAACATGCAGTACTTTATTGAACACCTTTTGCAAATCCAGACATATTCCATTCACTGATTCCCTGTTATCTATCTTGCTTGTTACCTCCTCAAAGAATTCCAGTAATTTTTTCTGGCATGGTTTCCATGCTGACTCTGCTAAATTGTATTGTGCTTATTTAAATTTTCTGACATTATATCCGTTGGAATAGACTCCAAACATTTACAATAGCAGTTATTGATCTAAGTGACCTACAGTTATCTAATATTTTTTCTTCCTCCTTTTTTTAGTAAGAGTACAATTTTCCAATCCTTGATGGCTTTTTAGGAAAGTAAGGATACTTAGGAGATTGCTAGCAGTGATCCATTATCACATCCATTAGCAGTAGCTAATTCTTTTGACTTCCCAGAATATATGGCATCAGCTTCAGGGGTACTTATGATCTTCAGCCCTATTAGTTTCCCTTATATTGATTTCTCTAATTATAGTTATTTATTTATTTTCCCTCCCACTTCTGCCCCTTGATTATTCAGTTTTTGTTTTGAATGCTAGCAATGATTAATGCAAAGTACACATTCAATTTCTCTGCCATTTCCTGCTTCCTTCGTATTATTCTCCCAGCCTCATTCACTCTGTTCCTTGTGTTCACTTTGCCCTCGGCCGGCAGCAGGAGCAGGAGTTAGCAGCCTGGGGTGGCAGCGGGAGCAGGGTCAGGCTGCAGGGGGTGAGAGCAGGCAGCCTGGGGTGGCAGCTGGAGCAGGAACAGGCTGCAAGGCAGTGAGAGCAGGAACAGGCTTCAGGGGGGTGAGAGCAGGAACAGGCTTCAGGAAATGAGAGCAGGAACAGACTTCAGGAGGTGAGAGCAGTAACAGGCTTCAGAGGGTGAGACCAGGCAGTCCGGGGTGGTAGGCAGGGGGGCGCGGAGTGGAGGTAAGGTTGAGCCTAGAGCAGGGGAGGTTGAGACCTTGTGAGGAGTGCGAGGCCAAGGTGAAGTGCCTATGGACAGTTGCATTGACTGTTTTTTTTATTTTTCTACAGTTTAGTGAGAAAGATTGTACTGTTTAACTTTTTAACTTTGTTTCTTTATTTTTCTGCTTTGTACCTAAGGTTCTGTACGTGGCTACCTTTGTACCTAAGATGGCACCGTAACGACGAATAATCGTGTGAATAAGTGTAACAATAAATCTAGGAGAAAGTGAGGACTGCAGATGCTGGAGATCAGAGTCAAGAGTATGGTGCTGGAAAAGCACAGCAGGTCAGGCAGCATCCGAGGAGCAGGATAATCGACGTTTCAGGCAAGAGCCCTTCATCAGGAATGAGGCTTGTTGGCTGGGGGAGCTGAGAGATAAATGAGAGGGGTGTGGGGCTGGGGGGGGATGGTCGCTGAGAATGTGATAGGTAGATGAAGGTGGGGAGGGAAGGTGATAGGTCAGAGAGGAGGGTGGAGCAGACATAACCACCTGGATATTGGCAGTCACTAATCCACGGAGAAAAACAAAGTTGCATTTTAAAACCTTTTCAAACAAATGGCCTAAAAGGCTATTTCTCCACAACCACCTGATGAAGTGGTGCTCCGAAAGCTAGTGCTTCCAGGACTATAACCTGGTGTTGCGTGACTTTTATCTTGTCCAAGCATATTAGAATATAGAATAGTACAGCTTTGGCCCTCGATGTTGTGCCAACCTTTTATCTTATTCTAAGATCAGACTAATCTACATACCCTTCACCTTACTTTCATCCATGTGCCTATCCAAGAGTCACTTAAATGTTTCTAATGTATCTGATTCTACTACCACCGCTGGCAGTGCATTCCACGCACCCACCACTCTCTGTTTATCTTCCAAGGCCTTAGATATTGACAAAAGGAAAAAAGGTTACCTGATCTATACAGCTGCAACTATACAAAACGCTTCAAGCAACTATTTGATTTCAGATCGTCAACATGGTTTCATCAAGGGCAGGTCGTGTCTCGCAAACCTCATTGAGTTTTTTGACAAGGTGACCAAGCATGTAGACGAGGGTAGGGCAGTTGATGTGGTGTACACGGACTTCAGTAAAGTGTTTGATAAGGTTCCACATGGTAGGCTGATGGAGAAAATGCAGAGGCATGGAATTGAGGGTGATTTAGCAGTTTGGATTAGAAACTGGCTTTCTGTAAGAAGTCAGTGAGTAGTGGTTGATGGAAAATATTCAGCCTGGAGTCTGGTTACTAGTGGTGTGCCACAAGGATTTGTTTTGGGACCACTGCTGTTTGCCATTCTTATAAATGACTTAGATGCAGGCATAGGTGGATGGATTAGTAAGTTTGCAGATGACACTAAAGTCGGTGGAGTAGTGGACAGTTTGGAAGAATGTTACAGGGGAACTTAGATAAACTGTAGAATTGGGTTGAGAGATGACAAATGGAGTTCAATGCATCTAAATGTGAGGTGATTCACTTTGGGAAGAATAACAGGAAGGCAGAGTACTGGGTCAATGGAAAGATTCTTGGTAGTGTGGATGTGCAGAGGGATCTTGGAGTCCATGTACATAGATCCCTGAAAGTTGCCACCCAGATGGAAAGTGCTGTTAAGAAGACATATGGTGTGTTAGGTTTCATTGATAGAGAGATTGAATTCCGGAGCCACAATACAATGCTGCAACTATACAAAACGCTGGTGCAGCCACACTTGGAATATTGTGTACAGTTCTGGTCCCCATATTTCGGGAAGGATGTGAAAGCATTGGAAAAGGTGCAGAGGAGATTTTCCAGGGTGTGGAGGGAAGGTCTTACAAGGAAAGGCTGAAAGACTTGAACCTGTTCTCATTGGCAAGAAGAAGGCCACGAGGGAATTTGATAGAGACATACAAGATGATCAGAGGATTAGATAGGGTAGACAGTGCAAGTCTTTTGCCTAGGATGATGACATCAGCGTGTATGAGGGGCATAACTACAAATTGAGGGGTGATAGATTTAAGACAGGTGTCAGAGGCAGGTTCTTTACGCAGAGAGTGGTAAGGGCGTGGAATGCCCTACCTGCTAATGTAGTCAACTCTGCCACTTTAGGGAGATTTAAACAATCCTTAGATAAGCACATGGATGATTTTGGGATAGTGTAGGGGGACGAGATGAGAATAGTTCACAGGTCGGCGCCACATCGAGGGCTGAAGGGCTTGTTTTGCGCTGTTTTGTTCTATGTTCTATCTCTCAACTCCAATTTATTTCAAAAACAGACTGTACATTCTCCAATTTGTTTTAAAAGACAAATGTACATTTCAAATAAATCTGTATGTCCATATAGCAGGAGTGTGACTCTGCAGAGATTTATGTGGAGGTGCCAGTGTTAGACTGGGGTGTACAAAGTTAAAAATCAGACAACCCCAGGCTATAGTCCAACAGGTTTACCTGTATTTGCAAGCACTAGCTTTCGGAGCACTGCTCTTTCATCAGATGGTTGTATTCAGAGATTGAGTGTTTAAGTACAGGAATTTTATTCATTGAATACAATACTTTAAAAAAATCTACTCGGCTTTCAGCTCAGCCTCCATAGGTTCTGTCAGTGTGTTTACTTTTCTCCGAGACACCACAGAGCACTTAACCAATCAAGCAAAATAAGTATATACCAAGTATCATACTCACATGCAATTAAACACTGTACCAATGGAGCAGGGAAAACCAAACCAAAAATATTTAGACGCTTTTCAAAATTATTTAAGTCGATGATAGACTGTTTAGGGCCTTGTTGTAAGCAATCATCACTTTAAAATATTTGCTAAAATATTAAGAAGAGGGGTTCAGAAGAAATGCTTTCATTCATTGAGTTGGTGAATTTTGGATTGATTTGTTACAGAGAGCAATTTAAGCAGAAACCTTTGCAATGCTTAATGGAACAGGAGAGAAATATTTGAAGGAGAGTTAAATTAAAGACTGCAATGTTGGATTACCCTAACAAGCAGCAGGTACAGATGCTGTGGGCAGAAAGGCCTCCCTTAGTGCTTTAAATATCTATAATTCAATTTTTGTCTTATCATATCTATGTTAATTTATAATCAAAGATGAGCCTGCCCATTGAGCGCTTTATCCACAGTTTATGAAGCTAGGTTCATATTCTTTAATGTTGGCACTCTGAACTAACAATTGTGTACCAAAACTTCTTTGGTGTAAATACTTCAAAAACACACCCTGAAGTTATAGTACAGAGTTATCACAGAATCTGAATAAAGTTTCTGGGAGTGTCTGAAAGGATAATAGGTTAAGGAGCTGACAGAGGAAGTAGTGGAGAGTGGTACAATTATAGCATTTAAAAAGCATTTGGATTGGTATATGAATAGGAAGGTTTTAGAGGGATATTGGCCAAGTGCTTGTAAATGGGACTAGATTAGGTTAGGTTGTCTGATTGGCATGGACAAGCTATACATCCCTATGACTCTGACTCTATGACTGCTGATTTTGAGACTCTCGTGTTCTTTCAGGTGGAATATCATTATCTCTTCAACATTGTCAAGAGGATCATGTACTTGAGCCACTCACTACTTTCCTCTATTGCAGCAGTAACTACAGTGGACAAAATGCTCAGTTATTTTTGAAACGTTTTGGAAAGAATCAAGGATCTTGAAGAGACTGAATAAAACCTTTTATTACTTTCAGAGATGCTCAAAAGGCCATTTGTGGAATGACATGCACTCCTGATGGCATGTTCAGTGGAACTTTAAAAGATGCGTGGCATTTTCATTGTCACGTTTTTACACAACTATATCAGTGTTAATGCAGGACTGACATAGGTATTATAAGATAATGTGATACTGAGAAGTTGGAGGGGAGGTTTGCTCTGATTGTTATGTGTAATGGTATCATAACTCTGTTCGTGAAGATAGCCCCTTAAAATTTATATGCACATTTTCTTACTAATGCATTTGCTGTCTTACTCAAAATGTAAGGATATCACTACACACAGAGAGTAGAGCAATTCTATTTCAAATGCTTAGAATAGCTCAAACTATCAGATTGAAATATGTGAATGCAACACATAGTACCTGCTACAACACTTACATTCACTTCTCAAAAATACCTTTTATCTATCCTTATTTCTGACTAAATTTTTCCATGTTCTTTGAATTTTGGAGCCAGTGTGTGGATACAGTTAGTGGTTCACATGATTGGAACCTGGACTTAAACTCAATAACTAAGCTATTATTCCCTAAGTGGTGTTGATTTTGAGAGGTTTATTTTCAGTTACCTTATATAGGCAGACAATGATTGTAGCAGTTTTCTGATAGTTTATTGACTTTGTTAAGATGCAGCACTTTAGATATGGTCGATTAGTTAATTAGACAAAGAAAATATAAGACTGTGATAGATGGGAACACTTCAGTGATGCTGAAATGTTCTGTGGATTGGAGAAGCAGGACAGGGAATTTTGAAGTGATGGAACATTTGACACTGAGATTGGCAGTAACAGTCTTGTTCTTCCTTTGGGCCGGTGTAACGGAATTCCTGGTTTTCTCCCAAGAAGGTGATGGCTCAATTCCCTGAATTCTCTCTCTCCCTCTGTCCCTTTTTGATATTCCTTATTTTGGAAGCTGGTATTTGATGTTGAGTCAATCACCTGTCTAAACCCTTTTGGCCAATGACCATGAGCAGTAAACATATGGTGTTAGAATGACCACTGTCCCTTTCCCACCTCCATTTGAAAGCTCATTTTCATTCCTTTGTAGAAGAAAACCTTGTTGCAGAAGACAGGACAGTGCTGTGCCTGATAAATCTTTTGTTTAGAGCTGAAAAATGTGTTGCTGGAAAAGCGCAGCAGGTCAGGCAGCATCCGAGGAACAGGAGAATCGACGTTTCGGGCATAAGCCCTTCTTCAGGAATCTTGAAGATTCCTGAAGAAGGGCTTATGCCCAAAACGTCGATTCTCCTGTTCCTCGGATGCTGCCTGACCTGCTGTGCTTTTCCAGCAACACATTTTCAGCTCTGATCTCCAGCATCTGCAGCCCTCACTTTCTCCTTGAAAATCTTTTGTTTACACTTGTAGAGAGCTAGTTACAAATGCAAAACAGTTCAGCGATATCCCATGCCGCACAGGAAATACTAATTATGGAATACAAAAAGTACATAGTTTTAAAGGGGACCCCAATTTCCAGCACAGAGAACTTTGTTTGTCATGTGTGCTTAGGAAGGACAGTGAAATCTTAGCCAGTTAAATCAAATTTTTAAAAACTGCAGGCAGCTATTGTACACTCTAATTTCCTCTCCACTCTCTATATTTAATTCTCCACACTGCTATATTTATTTGTTGAAAGTAATAGGCATGATAGTGATAGTTAAGTGCCTGGGAAATATCAGATTATGTTCAAAGTTTGTGAGAAGATTTGTAGCTCGGGTGCTCGTTGCTGTGGTTCTGTTTGCCGAGCTGGAAGTTTTGTTGCAAACGTTTCGTCCCCTGTCTAGGTGACATCCTCAGTGTTGTCCCAGTCAAATTCATGTTGCTTGTCGTTTGCGTGTGTGGCTACTAGGGATAGCTGGTCGTGTCGTTTCGTGGCTAGTTGATTTGACTGGGACAACACTACCATTATAGGGCAAGCGAAACAAAGAAAAGCCAGGGAATTCCTAGAAGCTTGGCACTCATCCACAAACTCCATCAACAAACACATAGACCTGGATCCAATATACCGGCCACTACAGCGGACAGCTGAAACTGACAACTGGAAGCGGCAGGGACAGGCCACTATAAATGCCGGAGGAAACATCACAGAAGCACTTCACCGGAGGCTCCCAAGCACTGAGGATGTCACCTAGACAGGGGATGAAACGTTTGCAACAAAAACTTCCAGCTCGGCGAACAGAACCACAGCATTAGATTATGTTTCTATGTAGGAACCGACTAACTAACCAGTTTTAACTACTGAGTGATTATTCAGTGTGTATCAGGAAAACACCTTAGAGACACCTGCGAATTTGATTGACAGAAGAAATGGTTGAATTTTATTTCATGGGGGAAAAATTATACTTGCACAGGTTATAAATTTGATCTTAGAAAGGTGAAAGAAGGTCAGACAGAGTTGCACATAAATGTTTGAACAGGTGAATTTGATGTGTTCAGTGTCTTTAATTGTTGCTAACTAACTTAACAGGACAATTCTGCTCCAATTTCCCTGTATCACTTTAGCTACAAGATTTCAAGGCTCCAGTAATAAAAAGTGGGAGATTAGAGAAGCCCGTAGAAGTTCCAGATGCTGAATAATAAAGGTTTGCAGTATTTTATCATTACATGGAAACTTAAATTCCAGAATCATTGCATCATATATTATGGAACAGGCTCTTTGATCCATCAAGTTTGCTTGCCTTCAGGGTGAAACCATTTTCCCACAATTCCCCTCTAACCTTCCTGCCCATAACCTTAAAGTTATGTTCCCTTGTTATTGACTCTGCTAAGGGGAAAAAAATGGGAACAGATGCTTTCTGTGCATCCTGTCCTTATTCCTCCTTAATCTTATATATCTCAGTCAGGCACCTGATAAGCCTTCTCTGCTCTAAAGAAAAATAAGCGCTAAAAATATGTTGCTGGAAAAGCGCAGCAGGTCAGGCAGCATCCAAGGAGCAGGAGAATCGCCTTTTCAGGCATGAGCCCTACTTCAGGAAGAAGGACTCATGCCTGAAACGTCGATTCTCCTGCTCCTTGGATGTTGCCTGACCTGCTGCGCTTTTCCAGCAACACATTTTCCGCTCTGATCTCCAGCATCTGCAGTCCTCACTTTCTCCTCTAAAGAAAATAACCCAAGTTTACCCCAGACTCTCTTCAAAGCTAAAATGCTCTATTCCAAGCAACCTTTAGGTTAATGTCCTCTGCACTTCCTCCAGTACCATCACATGTTTCCTATAATGCAGTGACCCAATTTCACATAGTACTCTAGCTGTGACCCAACCAAAATCCTGCACAGCTCCAACGTAGAGTCGTACAGTCATAGAGATGTAAAGCACGGAAACAGATTCTTCAGTCCCAACGCGTCTATGTTGACCAGATATCCTATAATTAAGCTAGTCCCATTTGCCAGCACTTGGCCCATATCTCTCTAAATCCTTCCTATTCATATACCCATCCAGATGTCTTTTAAATGCTGTAATTGTACCAGTCTCCACCACTTCCTCTGACAGCGCATTCCATACACGCACCACCCTCTGCATGAAAAAGTTGCCCCTTAAGTCCCTTTTAAATCTTTTCCGTCAGGAGTGCCACAAGGATCGGTGCTGGGCACTCTTACTTTTGTCATTTACATAAATGCTTTGGACGCGAACATAGAGGTACAGTTAGTAAATTTGCAGATGACACCAAAATTGGAGGTGTAGTGGACAGCAAAGAGGGTTACCTCAGATTACAACAGGATCTGGACCAGATGGGCCAATGGGCTGAGAAGTGGCAGATGGAGTTTAATTCAGATAAATGTGAGGTGCTGCAT
>NC_057716.1:87359863-87365345 GCF_004010195.1 Chiloscyllium plagiosum
GTGGTGGAGGCTGGTACAATTGCAACATCTAAGAGGCATTTGAATGGGTATATGAATAGGAAGGGTTTGGAGGGATATGGGCTGGGTGCTGGCAGGTGGGACTAGATTGGGTTGGGATAACTGGTCGGCATGGACAGGTTGAAAAGGGTCTGTTTCCATGCTGTACATCTCTATGATTCTGTGACTCTGTGGCCTCTGCCCTCTGGTTCTGGAGTTTCCCGCCCCATGGAAAATACTTTCTCTACTTATCCTATTCATGGCCTTCATGATTTTATAAACCTCTATAAGGTCACCCCTCTGCTTCCGACAGTCCAGGGAAAACAGCCCCAACCTATTCAGCCTCTCCCTGTAGCTCAAACCCTCCAACCCTAACAACGTCCTTGTAAATCTTTTCCAAACCCTTTCAAGTTTCACAACATCCTTCTGATAGGAAGGATACCAAGATTGCATGCAATGCTCCAACACTGGCCTAACCAATGTCCTGTACAGCCAACATGACCTCCCAATTCTTATACTCAATGCCCTGACCACAAAGGAAAGCATACAAAACACCTTCTTCACTATCCTAACTACCTGCGACTCCACTTTCAAGGAACAATGAATCTGCCCTCCAAGGTCTCTTTGTTTAGCAGGAACACCCCAGAACCTTACCATTAAGTGTATTATTCCTGCTTTGATTTGCCATTCCAAAATGCAGTGCCTTGCTTTCATCTAAATTAAACTCAATCTGCCATTCCATAGCCCAATTGCCAGTGTGATCAAGATCCAATTGTACTCTGAGGTTTCCAAGCCATCAAAACTGGAAAGAAACTTTAAACAATTTTATCATTTTAAGTAGACAGGCTGGAAGAAAGCCAAGATTTTCTTAAAGTTCACTGAGAAAAGTCAATGAGTTAACCTTTATTTGCATCTCTGGGAAAGATGGAGAGAATCACGTCACCAAAGGAAAATACTTTCAACCTCATCAGTTAAGCAAGAAATTAAAGAATTTTGGAAGAAATTATAATTTATTGGATTGGAGTATCGGTAAATGCCATTCATGCGGTAAAGAGTTGAATCTTTCATTTTGTTGTTTATGATAAGATCATTCTAGATTGTCTCAGATATGCCTTTGTTTCTTTTCTTTTGTGTAATAAACTATGTTAAATTGTCAAAAGTGCATTGACTGACAAGGCCAGCAATTCCTGCCTATTGGATATGGCCCACAGTACAGAGAATGGTAATACAGTGATAATGTTAGTCTTCCAGTAATCCAGTGAACTCAACAAAGAGATATGAGTCCAGTAACAGTACAAAACCTGTGGAATTTAAATTAAATGAAGTAAATAAGTATGCAATTAAAATAGCTTTGATGTTACTAATAACATACTAATAACAGATTTACAGCATATAATGGGACATCTGCCATGCTCTATACTGAACACTTCCTTATAAGGCATAGGTTTAGAGTGAGAGGGGAAAAATTTAAAAAGGACCTAAGGGGCAACTTTCTCATGCAGAGGATGGTGCGTGCATGGAATGAGCTGCCAGAGGAAGTGGTGGAGACTGGTACAATTACAACATTTAAAAGGCATCTGGATGGGTATATAAATAGGAAGGGTTTAGAGAGGTATGGGCCAAGTGCTGGCAAATGGGACTAGATTAGGTTAGGACATCTGGTCGGCATGGACGGGTTGGACTAAAGGGTCAGTTTCCTTGCTGTACATCTCTATGACTCTATGCTTCTATGACCATGCACAAGATCTAAGAGAACTGTGATGTCAAAGAGCTTATATTTTCCTATTCAGAGATGTTATTACACTCCTATAGAGCAGGTGGATCTGAACCCATACTGCCTGGCTCAGAGGTGGGAACTCTACCACTGTGCACAACAGTGCTTAACCTACTGGGTCATAGATTGACAAGGAATAAAGTTAAAAATCACACAACACCAGGTTATAATCCAGCAACTTTATTTGGAAGTACTAGCTTTCGGAGCACTGCTCCTTCATCAGGTAGCTAGTGATGCAGGATCATAAGACACAGAAGTTATAGCACATGATCTTTTACTATGCTTTCTGTGTCCTGTGATCCTGCCCCACTAGCTACCTGACAAAGGAGCAGTGTTCTGTAAGCTATTACTGTACTTCTAAATAAACCTGTTGGACTATAACCTGGTGTCGTGTGATCTTTAACTTTGTCCACTCCAGTCCAACATCGGCACCTCCTCATCATGGATAAGAAATAAGACCAGGAGCCAGTTATTTCCCCTCGAACCTGCTAACCGTTCATTAAGATATAGATCTCAGGAATCTAATCTATTTTCAACATTCAACTTGCTTCCTGCTGACCCACAGTGTTATAATGGAAAACTTTGGAGAATGCTGTCAATCATCATTTCCACCCCTCCTTAAACTTAACTATAAGCAGCTCCAGCACTCGCTGGCATGATGACCAGAAAGCTGGCTTTAATTAGTGTTAGCCTCATATGAATTTGCTCTCCCTGCTGAGTTATATACCCACTCACAGCATGCTTTAAATGGGCTTCATACAATTGTTGTTTAAATTACCATCAGCACAAAGTTAAAGCACACTTTACAATCTTCTGGACCTAATATTGATTTCAACACCTTCAAATTGTGAACCCACACCCATTTCTTTCCATTCTTTTAGCATTACTTGTTACATTCTCAGTCACCATGTCCTCTCTCTCCTCCCGCCACCCCAATGAGACTGTCTGCTCTTTCCGGTCCAGACAGGCAGGAGGCTGGAAGAAAACAGCAAGCCAGGCAGCGTCGGGAGGTGGCGAAGTCAACATTTCGGGTATAGCCCTTCTTCAGGACTGGGGGTGGGTGTGGGGGGAGCTGCAGATAAAGGGGAGTGGTGGGAGCAGGATGTGAAGTGGGGATAGTTGAAAACAGGTAGAGGGTACGATCTGATTGGTCAGTGGAAAGAATGGATCCAGATGTTGGCTGGGAGCAGTGGAAGAGAGGGGAAGGGGATGGGGAGGGATGTTCTAGAGTGAATTATACAGTAAATGGAAGGGCCTTGGGAAAAGTTGATGAGCAGAGAGATCTGGGAGTTCAGGTCCATTGTACCCTGAAGGTTGATGCAGAGGTGGATAGAGTGGTCAAGAGGCATATGGTATGCTTGCCTTCATTGGACTGGGTAATGAGTATAAGAGCTGGCAAGTCATGTTAAAAGTGTACATGACATTGGTTCGGCCGCATTTAGAATACTGTGTACAGTTCTAGTCACCACATTACCAAAATGATGTGGACACTTTGGAGGGGATGCAGAGAAGGTTTACAATGATGTTGCCTGGTATGGAAGGTGCTAGCGATAGTTGAGTAGGTTAGGTTTGTTTTCATTAAAAAAAAGGAGATTGAGAGGTCTACAAAATCATGAAGGGTATAGACAGGGTAGATAGAGATAAGCTTTTTTCCCAGGGTGAAGGATTCAATAAAGAGAGGTCATGCTTTCAAGGTGAGAGGTGAAAAGATACACGTGGCAAGTACTTTACACATACGGTGGTAGGTGCCTGGAATGTGTTGCCAGCAGAGGCAGGCACAGTAGATTCATTTAAGATGCGTCTGGACAGATGCATGAGTAGGTGGGGAGCAGAGGGATACAGATGCTTAGGAACTGGGCGAAAGGTTTAGATAGTGGATTTGGATCGACTCAAGGTTGAAGGGTCGAAGGGCCTATTCCTGGACTGTTGATTTTCTTCGTTCGTTGTTATTTGAAATTGGAGAACTCAATGTTGAATCCTCCGGGCTGTAGGCTGCCCAGGTGGAGGATGAGATGTTGTTCCTCAAATTGCACTGCTGTTCGTTTTGGTAATGGAGGAGGCCAAGGCTAGTCATGTCCGAAAGGGAGTGGGAAGGGGAATTAAAATGGGTGGTGACTGGGAGGTCCAGTCAGCCCCTGCAGGCCAGGCTGCAATGTTCAGTGAATCATTCCCTAAGTTTAAATTTGGTCTCCCCGCTGCAGAGAAGACCATATCGGGAGCACTTCATGCAGTAAACTAGGTTGGAGTAGAGTCAGGTGAACCTCTGTTTGGGGTCCTGGATGAAGGTGAGGGGGGTAGTGTACTGGCAGGTTTTGCGTCTTTTCCATTTGCAGGGGAAGGTACGTAGGGGTTCGGTACAGTTGGTAGGTAGGTACTTGTTGGTACTTACCTGTTGGTAGGTACAGCGACGCAAACCAAGGACTGTTGGAGGGGACGGTCCTTGCAGAAGGCAGAGAGGGGTGGGGAGGGGAAGGTGGTGGGGTTTAGTTGGAGTTGGCAGAAGTGTTTAAGGATGATGCATTGGACGCAGAGACTGGTAGTTAGGTAGGTGAGGTCCAGGGGACTCTGGCTTTATTGCATTTGGAGGGAGGAATGGGGAATGGAGGTGGTGCAGTAGAGAGCTGTATGGATGATGAGGGGGACGAAAAGCGTGTTGTTCGAAGTAGGTAGACGTCTGGGAAGCTCACGAGGGGAATGTCTCCTTGTCCGAGCAGATGCCACAGAGACAGAGGAATTTGGATTACGGAATGGAGTTCTTGCTGAATACTGTGTGGGAAGAAATTTAGTCCGGGTAGCTATGGGAGTCTTGTAATAGTTTTGTAATAAACATGCATCTGGAGACTGTCGCCGGAGATAGAAGTGGTGAGATCAAGAAAGGGGAGGGAGGTGTCCAAGGTGGACCAAGTGAATTTGAGGGCGGGATGGAAGTTGTGGGCGAAGTCAATGAACCACTCCACTTCAGCCTGGGTGCAGGACGCTGCATTGATGCAGTCATCGATTTCATGGGGGAAGAGTCGGGGTACTGTACCCCATGTAGGTATTAAAGAGGGACTGTTCGATACAGCTGACAAAGAGGCAGGCATTACTGGGGCCCATCCACATACTCATGGCCACCCCCTTGATTTAGAGGAATTGGGAGGAGCTAAAGGAAAAGTTATTGAGGGTGAGGACCAGTTTGGCGAGGCGGAGAAGGGTATTGGTGAAGGGGGATTGGAGGGTCTATTGGAAAGGAAGAGGTGGAGGGCCTGGAGGTGGGGGATAGACGTGTATAAGGACTGCATGTCCACAGTGAAGAGTAAGCGGTGGGGGCCAGGAAAGTAGAAGTTGCTGAAGAGATGGAGGGCATGGTTGGTGTCATGGATGTAGGTGGGAAGTGCCTGAACTAAGGGGGAGAGGATGGAATCAAGGTAGGTCAAGATGAGTTTGGTGGGACAGGAGCATGCCGAGACGATGGGTCGGCCGGAATAGTTGGGCTTATCGATCTTCAGGAACAGGTAGAACCAGACAGTATTGGGCTGGGGGACTATGCGTTTGGAAGAAGTGGAGGGGAGATCATCAGAGGTAAAAACAATGACTGCAGATGCTGGAAACCAGATTCTGGATTAGTGGTGCTGGAAGAGCACAGCAGTTCAGGTAGCATCCAAGGAGCAGCGAAATCGACGTTTCGGGCAAAAGCCCTTCATCAGGAATAAAGGCAGAGAGCCTGAAGCA
>NC_057716.1:87365362-87367059 GCF_004010195.1 Chiloscyllium plagiosum
GATGAAGGTGATAGGTCAGGGAGGAGAGGGTGGAGTGGATAGGTGGAAAAGGAGATAGGCAGATAGGACAAGTCCGGACAAGTCATGGGGAGAGTGCTGAGCTGGAAGTTTGGAACGAGGGTGAGATGGGGGAAAGGGAAATGAGCAAACTGTTGAAGTCCACATTGATGCCCTGGGGTTGAAGTGTTCCGAGGCGGAAGATGAGGCGTTCTTCCTCCAGGTGTTTGGTGGTGAGGGAGCGGCGGTGAAGGAGGCCCAGGACCTCCACGTCCTCGGCAGAGTGGGAGGTGGAGTTGAAATGTTGGGCCACAGGGCGGTGTGATTGATTGGTGTGGTTGTCCCGGAGATGTTCCCTAAAGCGCTCTGCTAGGAGGCACCCAGTCTCCCCAATGTAGAGGAGACTGCATCGGGAGCAACGGATACAATAAATGATATTAGTGGATGTTCAGGTAAAACTTTGATGGATGTGGAAGGCTCCTTTAGGGCCTTGGATAGAGGTGAGGGAGGAGGTGTGGGCGCAGGTTTTACAGTTCCTGCGGTGGCAGGGGAAAGTGACAATGTCTAGTATAAATGAAAGTAAAGGAATATACAGTTTAAAGTCCATATAAACCATAAGACATTGGAGCAGAAGTATATCATTCAGCACATTGTGTCTGAACCACCATTCGATGAGATCATGACTGATCTGCTTTTCCTCAACATGTTTTTCATTCTTTTCCCCATGATCCTTGATTCCCTTACTCACTGAAAATCTGTCTGAGGATAAAATCACCAAAGCCCAGAGGACCAAGGGGCTAGTCTCTCATTAGAAAGAGACAACTCGTGGTGAGTTTACATGACGTTCATGGTAATGGCAGCCAGTGCAGGAGTTGAATGCATACTGTTGGCATCATACTGCGTTGCAAACCAGCCATTCAACTAACTGAACTAACCAACATCCCTCTCCCTGCCTTAAACACACACAAACAACCTGCATCCACAGTGTGTTAAAGACTTCCACAAAATCACCACCTTTGAGAGAAGAAATTCTTCACCACGTGGGAAGGGAAATTGCGGTCTCTAAAGAAGGAGGCTATCTGGTGTGTTCTGTGGTAGAACTGGTCCTCCTGGGAGCAGATGCGGCGGAGGTGGAGGAATTGGGAAAATGGAATGGCATTTTTGCAAGAGGTAGGGTGGGAAGAGGTGTAATCCAGGTAGCTGTGGGAATCGGAAGGTTTGTAAAAAATGTCAGTGTCCGGTCGGTCGTCGTTAATGGAGATGGAGAGGTCCAGGAAGGGGAGGGAGCTGTCAGAGATGGTCCAGGTAAATTTAAGGTCAGGGTGGAATGTGTTAGTAAAGTTGATGAATTGCTCAACCTCCTCGCGGGAGCACGAGGTGGCGCCAATGCAGTCATCAATGTAACGGAGGAAGAGGTGGGGAGTGGTGCCGGTGTAATTATGGAAGATCAACCGTTCTATGTAGCCAACAAAGAGACAGGCATAGCTGGGGCCCATACATGTGCCCATGGCTACCCCTTTGGTCTGGAGGAAGTGGGAGGATTCGAACAAGAAATAGTTAAGGTTGAGGCCCAGTTCGGACAAACGAATGAGAGTGTCGGTGGAAGGGTACTGTTGGGGACATCGGGAGAGGAATAAACGGTGGGCTTGGAGGCCCTGGTCATGGTGGATGGAGGTGTAGAGGGATTGGATATCCATGGT
>NC_057716.1:87367728-87380852 GCF_004010195.1 Chiloscyllium plagiosum
GGAGCCAGTACCTGGAGTGGGTGTGATGGTGGGGGGAATGGGGGTGGAGTCATGAGCAGGGGTAGTGTTCCCCTTGGTGTTCGGGGGGGTGGGGATCGTGACAGTGGGGTCTGTGGAGGGCATGTTAGCAGAATGCAGGTGAGTGGCGCTGGTGGGGGTGGAAGTGGTGGTGACCACGGCAGTAGGGGTAGCGGAAGTCACTGAGCGTGTGGCATCGGCGATGATGTGAGGGGCGGAAGTGATGTCACGTGTGATGCATGAGGAATTGTGAGGGGCGGAAGTGGTTGTGGGAGTGGCCGTGATGGGAGCGGAAGTGACATTATCAATCAGCGTGGGGATGGCAGCTGCATCAGCCGCATGGCTAATGGCGTCTGTGTAGTTTCCAAGGCCAGGGGAATCTTCTGGAATGTATGAGGAGCGCTGGTTATGGAGTTGGGTAGATAAAAGTTTGTTGTACTTACAGTTTTTGATGTTTGAGATGGAATTGAAATACTGTTTGTTGAGAGTATGAATTCTCCTGAGGATGTAGTACAGAGTGGGTCCTTTGCAATTCTGAGAGAGTGTGGCCCTCAGCTGAGGCAGGGCTGACTGTAGAGAGGTTAGGTGCCGGCGCATTGCTGCAAGCGTGAAGCGGAAGATCTTGAAGGAGAACCGTTGCTGGTGTTTTTGAATCTGTAGTCTGTACTGTTCTTCCACCAACTCCAACTAGACCCCACCACCAAGAACATCTTCCCCTCCTCACTCCTCTCTGCCTTCAGCAAAGACAGGTCCCTCCGACAGTCCTTGGTTTGCACCACTCTCCCCACCAACACCCCACCCCCACCCCCCCTGAATCCCCACGTAATTTCCCCTGCAACTGGAAAAGATGCAAAACCTGCTGGTACACTACACCCCTCATCTCCACCCAGGGCCCTAAACAGTCCTTCCAGATGAGACAGAAATTCAATTGCCTTTCTTCCAACCTAATTTACTGGATCAAGAGCTCCCGAAGTGGTCTTCTCTACATCAGGGAGACCAAATGTAAACTTAGGGAAAGGTTCACCAAGCGTCGCAGCCAGGCCTGCAGGAGCCGACCGGACTTCCCAGTCGCCGCCTGATTTGAATTCCTCCTCCCACACCCTTTCCGACATGACCATCCTTGGCCTCCTCCATTGCCACAGCGAATCAGATCACAAATTGGAGGAACAACACCTCAGCTTCTGCCTGGACTGCCTACAGCCCGGAGGACTCAACATTGAGTTCTCCAATTTCAAATAGCCTCCCTTCCCATCCTAGATCAGAGTGGTGCTGGAAAAGCACAGCAGGTCAGGCAGCATCCAAGGAGCAGGAAAATCAATGTTTCGGGCAAAAGCCCTTCATCAGGAATAGAAATAGCCTCTCTTCCCATCCCTCAACACCCTTCCCAGCACCTTCTCCTCCCTTCCACTGCTCCCTGCCACCAACCAGATTCATTCCTTTCACTGACCAACCAGGTCGTACCCTCTGCCTGTCTTCACCTATTCCCAATTCACCACTCTGCCCCCACCACCCCCTTTATCTGCTGCTCCCCCCACACCCACCCCCAGTCCTGAAGAAGGGTTACACCTGAAATGTCGACTTCTCCACCTCCTGAAGATGCGTGGCCTGCTGTTTTCATCCAGCCTCCTGACTCTATTTTGTATTCCAGCATCTGCAGCTTTTTTGTCTCTAACCATGTTCTTTCCAGTCTGGCAGTTAGACACACCATTGTTCTGCCATTTTCACCTTCTGCACTATTAACATCCTTTGTCCCCCAGCACTGACAGCCCCATCCCCTCCCAACCCCCAACTATTGCATATGTACTACTCCCTTCCTCACTTCAGGTCAGCTTTGATGAAGAGGTAAAAACAATGACTGCAGATGCTGGAAACCAGAGTCTAGATTGGGTCTGGGTGGGTTACGCTTCGGCGGGTCGGTGTGGACTTGTTGGGCCGAAGGGCCTGTTTCCACACTGTAGGGAATCTAATCTAAATCTAGAGTGGTGCTGGAAAAACACAGCAGGTCAGGCTGCATCCGAGGAGCAGGAGAGTCATCTGGACTCAAAACATTAGCTTGCTTTCTCTCCATAGATGCTGCCTGACCTGCTTTGATGCCCAGTATGTTTTGTTTTCAGTATAGATTCCAGCATACTTAGATTACTTACAGTGTGAAAACAGGTCCTTAGGCCCAAGAAGTCCACACTGACCCACCTAGACACATTCCCCCCTTCACCAAACACTACGGGCAATTTAGCATGGCCAATTCACCTAACCTGCACATTTTTGGACTGTGGGAGGAAATCCACGCAGATCCGGGGAGAATGTGCAAACTCCACACAGTCAGTCGCCTGAGGCGGGAATTGAACCCAGGTCTCTGGTGCTGTGAGGTAGCAGTGCCAACCACTGTGCCATCGTGCTGCCCACATCTACAGTAATTTGCTCCTACAAAATTAATTAGCTGCCTCAAACTTTATGAATATGTATGGGTTAATCACGCATTGTGATATCTATGCCCGTTTTCTTGCCTTATTTTCTTTCAGAGTGTTTCATAACAGGGCCTAGGAGAGTTTTCATAATTTATTTTTTCATGTGATTTTTGTCCATTGCTAGTTGCTGTATGCTATAAAACATTTAACATTGATGTTTAAACAAAGCAAAGGTTTCAACGAAGTAAAGATAATTGAAATATTTTACACTTTCTTGTCTTAACATAGCAGTGACTGAAATAACAAATGGGTCAGTGTTTGTCAGTGCAGGCAATTAAGCACATATTCAAAACGTTCAGCATGTCAATTCTTACCTAATTAGTGAAGAATTCACCCATGACATACTACAAGCTTGGCCCCTCAACACTGTGTCCCAGGGGTTTAGGGAGCAAATATGACAGACATTTTATGTCTCACACTTATAGAAGATTTGTTAGTCTAACTAGAGCTGATTTTCAACCTGGATTCACTTCATGCATATATATCAATGTGATGTAACTCAGCAGGGGTTATGTGTAAAGTTCACATCTGGTGGAATGTCCATAATTTACATGAAATACAGTTCAACTGAATATTTGAATTTGTGAAGGAAACTCCCATCTTAAAATGGTAGCAGCTTCATTTCAGTATTATAGTTGACAGCAACTGAAATCAATACAATATCATGTTAGCTCCCATTGGAGATATCAGATTTACAATTCTTTACAATTTCATCGATGTTAATCAACCATCCAGGCTTGCTCACAGTGCTCCTTAGATGTTTGTTCTTCTGAATTTCCAGTCTTCTTTTACAGTTCTTTTTCAGATGCTTCTGATTTTTAAAATATTCATTCACAGGATTAGGGCGTCATGGCTAGGCTTTGTAGAAGAGTTAAAAGTCAACCACATTGTCGTGGGTCTGGAATCACATATAGGCCAGACCAGGAAGGGATGGCAGTTTCTCTCCCTGAAGGATATTAGTGAACCAGATAGCTTTTCACCCAAAAATCATCAATGATTTCTGGTTATCATTAGACTCTTAATTTCAGATTTTTAGTGATTTCAAATTCCACAATCTGCTGTGCTGGGATTTGAATCCAGGTCCCCAGAACATTACTTGGGTCTCTAACTTAGCAGTCCACCAATAACACCACTGGACTATCACCTCCCCATATTGGAAATAATTATTTTCATAAGTTTTAATATTCCTACTTTCTCGTTTGAAACAATGAGTGTTTTAATAGGAAGAGAAAGTGAGAAAGAAAGGGAGGAGGAACTTTGGAAAAAAAACTCCATGTCATGACAACATGTACGTATTGCCCTCCAAACCAACCATCTTCAGCTGCGTCAACAGTGACTTTCTGTATATGATAGGCACAGAGCTGGGGATGTTCTCTGATGAATGCCCAATGTTCAGTGCTATTCATGTCTCTTTAGATACTGAAACAGCCCATGCAGCAAAACCTAGATAACTTGTAGGATTGGGCTGACAATAATATACATGCCACCCAAGTGCCAGGCCCTGACCATTTCCAACAAAAGAGTACAGTTGCTCCTGACACTCAATAGAATTGTCACTGCTGAATCCCCAGTCCAAAATCTTGGGAGATTGTATTTGACTAAAGACAGAATGAATCAACCATATGCAGTAAATACTTTAGCCACAAAAGCTGGTCTGAGGCTGGGAATTCTGTGGTGAATAACTCATTTCCTGACTCCTCAAAGACTGTCCACAAGGCACAGGTCAGAAGTTTGAAGAATCCTGTCCATTTTGTCAGCTCCAACAACACTCAGAAAGCTTGACACCACCCAAGTCAAATCAACCCACTTGATATGTACACCATCCATCATTTTTACTATTCATTGATTCCATCATTCACACAGTGGTAGCAGTGCGCACTATTTACAAGATCCACTACAGAAACTCACCAAGGCTCTTTTCCAAATACACAATGTCCACCAACTAGAAGGACATGGCATGGGAAAACCACTACTTGAAAATTCTCCTCTAAGCCACACACAATCCTGATTTGAAACAATATTGCTGTCACTGGTTCATAATTCTTCATTAATTGCATTGTGGGTATGCCTGCAGAACATGGACTGTATTGGTTCAAAATAGAAGGTCAGCACCACCTTATCAAAAGCAATCAAGTATTGGCAATAAATATTGGCTTAGCCAATGCTGCACATCCTTTTAATCAATATAAAATAAAATGCACACTCTGAAACAGACATACCTAGTGTTCTCAGAGAAACAATAACACAGTATTCTGATGACTAGACAATCAGTAGAGCAGCATAGACTGGAGTTGTGTTACAATGAAACCCTGTTACAAGGGACATGTCAGGAATATGATGGAATTCTCCCTATTTTCTTGGATGGGTGCAGCTCCAACAGCACTCAGAAAGCTTGACATCATCCAGGGCAAATAGTCAGCTTGATTGGCATCATATCCAAAAGCAATTTCTTTCTCCACCAGTGATGCACAGAACAGCAACGTGTACCACCGAGATCCATAGTGTGTAACATCTCCCTCCCTAATGATATTGTGGGAGTACCTCTAGCTAAAAAACTGTAGCAGTCCAAGAAGGTGGCACAACACTTTCTCACCACCTTTTGGCTTAGATCAAAGGTAGCTGAGTCACTGACTGTGGTGAATCCATGGAAACATAGAACATGCTCTGCCATTAAATTTGGTGTTGGCTGAATCTATCTCAGTGACATGTACCTGCTCGCTCCTTGAAGGCTAACACTGACATCCCACCTTTGATGTTGGTGCAGGTAAAATCACCACAGGCCTGCTCTCTCATTACAGAGAGATGACTGGTGATAGTTTTGCCTGAGGGTCAGCATGCCTCAGGTGAGAGGAGAGATTGAGAAGGAAAGTACTTCATAATAACCACAGTTGGCATGGCAACTGAACTCATGACTGTTGAAGGTATATACATCCATGTAGGATGGGCATTCAGCGTTGCCCCAGCCAGTGGTACCCACATCCCCTAACTAATTTTTTTAAATTCCCACACACAACAGATACTGAGGGATTTGCCCAGGAAATTAGTGATTCCAAATTGCAATTCTTTTGCACTGAAAACCCCCTGAAAGAGTCCATTAAGTTGAAGAATTCAATGTGATCTGGCTTGGTTAAGCTCATCGTTACCCAAGAAATGTTAAAGAATTAAAACCTACTTTAATTCCTGAATAATTATTAAACTGAATACCTGACTCACAATTCACCTCTCCAACTAAACCCATCTCATCCAACTCTGTGTACTCCGTGGACACACAGCAACCAACTGTCTGGCCAGAGCCCCCATCCACCCAACATGATTCCAGCTCTAATTGCCCTGACCCCCAGCCTGAACTCTCTCGAGACCAAACACCAATCATAGTTGGCAAAACACCCCCTGACAACTCACACCCCCACTCCAGATTTGACACTGTCTGCTACTGGCGTGACCATATGCCCTGCTACCTGAAAACTACCTCATTCGACAGCCTGATGCCCCCTCTCTGCTGCCACTCAACCCCACAACCCAGTCCTCCCCTCCGACTGCTGGACACCACAATCCCAGAATCTGAGAAGCCCTCAAATGACACAAACACTCTCCCCCTGGCAACTATGACCTATTCTCAGCAATCCTGCCACATAGCCTCCTGGGATCAAAACTCCTTACCCATCTGCCACCCTAACTCCATGCTGACCTTCCACCTTTGCACTTTCACAGGAGTGTTAAAGTGGCCAACTGTGCTGCTGGATAATTGACACTCAGAACACACTTTCCCTGCTTTAAAAGGGGCTGTTGCTTCTAGGGAAGCTTTCTTTGCTGCTCAGTTCCTGGACAGGTTGGTAACAGAAGATTGTTGTCCAGGAATATCCAGAGCAGAAGTCATCTAATGTTAAATGGGTAATTTTAATCCAATCAGAGAAGCAATTGGGGGTTTTGACCCTGAGCGAAATATTTGGGCTTTTGTTTGTGCAGATTAAGGCCTCATAGAGATGTTCCATGTGCCCAGGAATCTGACCCTTCAGCTAAATCTTGTAAAGGATCCCTTACAGACTGTGAAGGTCACTATAACTCTGCATTTTAATATCTTGGGCTTATTTCTGACCACCTCAAAACACATGAGCAAAAATATCTGCAGTGTACAAGTAGATGGATGATGTGTTGCTTGCCAGAGCTTAACAACTTTTCGGCATGGACATGTAATTGTTGCATGTAAAGGATCCGTATGATTTTATTTAAAACCACAGGACTCCCTAAAGTTGATTTAACTGGCCGTGTGTGTTTTTTTAATGCAATAGCTGTACATTCATAAGCACATGGACTGTCAGTGCATCAACATTCACATTGTCTGCCACAATCAACAAAATATCAGGGAATATTCTCATCCCAGGCAACAGTTGAGATAACTTTATTTTACAGGAAACATTTGAACCATGAGGAATATTTAAACCTGAACTCCTACTAGACTTCAATTATCACATTTCTGCAATAACTTGACATGCTTGCTAATATAGATATAATAAGATATATGTTGGCTGAACTGAAGTTTGTCCAAATGGGAAAGCAATAGATTTTAACTCAACAAGGATAGAAGATCGAAGGACCATAAATGACCTGAGCTGCAGGTCAGCTTTGATCTCATTGAATGGTAGTCCAGGATCAAGGGGTTGAATCACCAATTCTTGTCTCAAAGTATTTATGCCAGCATTCAGCAATATAAATATACAGGCCATATGTATGCTAAAAGTAGATTTTAGAGTCCTAGATCAACCATTTTCTTAAGTTCTACTATACTCTTACATCGATTGTAGGTGACATGGTGGCTCAGCGGTTAGCAAGACAGCGTGAGGGACCTGGGTTCAATTCCAGCCTCAAGCAACTGTCTGTCGAGTTTGCATGTTCTCCCTGTGCCTGTGTGGGTTTTCTCCCACAGTCCAAAGATGTGCAGTTTAGGTGGATTGGCCATATTAAATTGCCCAAAGTGTGCAGGCTAGGTGGGTTAGCCATGGTAAATACAGGGTAGGAGAATGGGTCTGGTTGCTTTGCTGAATTCCTGAAGAAGGGCTTATGCCCGAAATGTTGATTCTCCTGCTCCTTTGATGCTGTCTGACCTACTGAGCTTTTCCAGCAACACATTTTTCAGCTCTGGTTGCTTTGCTGTTCAGCTGATTGGTGGGACAAATGGCCTTCTTCTATGCTGCAGGAATTCTGTGTTATAGAACTTCATCTTTTAAGGAAAGTTCTGACAAAGAGTCACTGAACTTGCAAAATTAACTCTGCTTTCTTCCCATGGATGCTGAGTTTTTTCAGCAATTTCTGTTAATGTTTCACCTTTCAATGAATCCCCAAAGTAGAAATCTTGAATGAAAAAGGTATTAACAATGCAGCACAGAGACATTCTGGTGGAGCAAGAGAAGGCTGAAGCACCTTTCTTGGCTTTATTAGTGTTACACATTGTGATATGTCAACACTACACTTGTTGCTGTCAGACTCACATGAAAGAGAATATTTCATAAGTATCTGCTCATTATATCAACAATACTTTCCATTTCATTTCTTCGGCAGGCACTCAACAAATATGGAACTTACCTTCAATGTGCTGTCCCAGTAGTGGTAGAACGTGAGCCGCACTTTAATAAGAGGATCTGGGGACTGAAGTGGTCTCTGAGCTGTATCATAAGATACCCCAGTGACTGACTCAGTCATTTCTGCAGTTTCAGTGGTGATTTTCTGGCACAGTGTTCAGACAGAGTGGTGAGGAGGTCTGGATGTGCCATAATTCTCAGAGAGGAAAATAACACAGGAAAACTGTAAGCAGCTGGCTTTTCCTCGATAGTTATTGTTTGCTAAAGACCCTCAATGACTTCTGTGACCTGTGATGTTCCTTTCTTTAAAAGCAGATTACTTATCTCATCTTCAGAGAGTGCATCCAGCTCAGCAGATGGAAGATTTCTGCTTTCCATTTGCCAGCACTGCCAGCTCTTGGTCACTTGTGTTCTGTGTATCCCCGAGTACAAGCTTTTTTATCTCAGTGTTGGCCTCCCTGAGTGGATGAACTTGCCATGCTAACCTGGAAGTTTCGAGGAAATGACGCAACCCACATTGGCTTGATCAGCGATTCTGCTTCCACCGTAATATCTAGGAAAAGAGAATGGAAACTGCTGTTAAGAGAAATAATCAGGGATATTTTGCATTAGAAAACATTATTTTCAATGGCTTGATATGGTGGTTTCAATGAACAGCATAAAAAGAATAAACAATTTTAAGTAAATACCATTCCTTGAGCTGAGACTGGGACTAATATTTCCCCATTCTTTGCTCACTCAGTTACATTTTATCACAGAATCTCCATTTGTGGATTTTGAAGGCAGAATGTAAATGTATAGATTTGAAGAAAGACTGTATTTTGAGCAAAATACGCTGGGGCTGAGTCATGCTGTGGGCATAGGCATTTTGCAACACTTGACTGCAGAGCTATTAGTGTTGCATTTTCATTTTACTAATCTATCCTGGAATTTTCTCTTTGACATCGATGCTTAACATCATATAGAGTCATAGAGATGTACAGCATGGAAACAGACCCTTCGGTCCAACTCGTTCATGCCGACCAGATATCCCAATCTAATCTAGTGCCATTTGCCAGCACTTGGCCCACATCCCTCTTAACCCTTCCTATTCACATACTCATCCAGATGCCTTTTAAATGTTGCAATTGTACTAGCCTCTACCACTTCCTCTGGCAGCTCATTCCATACACGCACCACCCTCTGCATGAAAATAATTGCCCCTTAGGTCCCTTTAATATCTTTCCCCTCTCACCCTAAATCTGTGCCCTCTAGTTCGGGACTCCCTCACCCCAGGTTAATACTTTGTCTATTTATCCTATCCATGCCCCTCATGATTTTATAAACCTCTATGAGGTCACCCTCAGCCTTTGATGCTCAAGGGAAAACAGCCCCAGCCTGTTCAGCCTCTCCCTATAGCTCAAATCCTCCAACCCTGGCAACATCCTTGTAAATCTTTTCTGAACCCTTTCAAGTTTCACAACATTGTACGCAATATTCCAAAAGCGACTTAACCAATGTCCCGTACAGCTGCAACATAACCTCCCAACCCCTATACTGAATGATCTGACCAATAAAGGAAAGCATATCATATGCCTTCTTCACCATCCTATCTACCTGCAACTTTACTTTCAAGGAGCTATGAACCTGCACTCCAAGTTCTTTTTGTTCAGCATCACTCCCTCGGACTTTACCATTAAGTGTATAAGTCGTGCTAAGATTTGCTTTCCCAAAATGCAGCACCGCGCATTTATCTGAATTAAACTCCACCTGCCACTTCTCATTCCATTTGCTCATCTGATCAAGATCCCATTGAAATCTGAAGTAACCTTCTTCGCTGTCCACAACACCTCCAATTTTGGTGTCATCTGCAAACTTACTAACAATACCTCCTATGTTCACATCCAAATCATTTATATAAATAATGAAAAGTAGTGGACCCAGCACCGATCCTTGTGGCACTCCACTGGTCACAGGCCTCCAGTATGAAAAACAACCCTCTACTACCACCCTCTGTTTTCTACCTTCGAGCCAGTTCTGTATCCAAATGGCTAGTTCTCCCTGTATTCCATGAGATCTAACCTTGCTCACCAGTCTCCCATGGGGAACCTTGTTGAATGCCTTACTGAAGTCCATATAGCTCACGTCCACCACACTGCCCTCCTCAATCCTCTTTGTTACTATTTCAAAAAATTCAATGAAGTTCATGAGACATGATTTCCCACATGATGGAGAGTGAAACTTTGTGTTTTACCTTCCTGACTGCCAGTAATGTGAATTTCCAGAAAAGTTGCCAATTTCAGGAAGAAACTCTTGGAATTCCCCTTGTTACTTCACAACGCAATCAAGCAGTGTCTGGAAAAAACACATCAGCAAAAGTACATGTCTCCCTTCCCCCTGCATTCCTTTCACTCATGAAAATGTCTACATGGGAAACCTACAATTACTGGCTCCAGGAAAGGAAAATATGTTTGACATCTATACTGGAATCTTCACTTATGATTTAATTTGGAGGCATTCTGAACAGGAAGATTTTTCCTTTCTTTGTTCACGTTGTTGCACAGGAAAAGAGGAACAGATCATATTGTCCCTGGAACTGAGTGCACTACTAAATGCAATGAGTTTATTGGAACACCATATATTTAGCTTTCCTGAACATCAGTTACAAATGTTTTATCTTTCTCAGTTTTAAAATTACTAATTGATCTAGTCTCAAGTTTTTCTTGTGAAAATTCTCTTCAATAATGCCAATAAGAAAACATGAGTATTGAGGACAACCATGAGTTACTCTATCTGCATGTGCAAAAGCAGAGAAGACTGAAGAAATTTAAGAGAAGATTAAAAAAAAAGATTTTTGATATCGGGTATTGGCAAAGATTTTCCATCCATTGGGAAGCCAAGGATAATAATTATAAGACCATGAAATGCAGAATCAGAAATAGGCCATTCAGCCCATCGAGGGTCTGTTACACAATTCAATGAAATCATGGTTGATCTGACCATCCTCAACTCCACTTATCTGCCTTTTCCCTATAACTGATTTCCTTACTGTTTAAAAATCTATCTATCTCAGACTTGAAATATTTAATGAACCAGCCTCCCTGCTCTCTGTGGTTAAGAATTTCACAGATCCACTACCCCCTCAGAGAAGAAATTTTTCATTGTCTCAGTCTTAAATATGCAACCCCTTACTCTGAGCTAATACCTTCTCCTAGACTCTCTCACAAGGGAAAAGAATCTTTCTGTATTTCCCCTGTAAGTCCAATCAGAATTTTGTATGGTTCAACAATGCCTTTCATTCTTCTATATTCCAACAACCACAGACCCAACTTTCTCAGTATCTCCTCATATGACAGTCCTTCTGTACCTGGTATCAGTCAATTGAACATTTTTTTGGACTCCTCCAATGCCAGTATTACTTACTGCTTACAGTATTCCAATTGTGATCTGACTAGTTTCGCAGAGTTTTAACAAGCCGTCCCTACTCCATTCCCTTTGAAATAAAAGCCAACATTCCATATTACTTCCCTACTACCCAATTACTTGAATGCTAGCTTTTGTGATTCATGAACAAGGACTCCCAAATCTCCATATTCCATAGCTTTCTGCAATTTTTTGCCATTTAAATAATATTCAACTCCTCTATTCTTCCTGCCAAAATGCATAATCTCACTTTTTCCCACATTATGTTTCATCTGCCAAGTTTTTACCTGTTGATAACCTGTCTATATCTCTCTACAGATTCTTTATGTCATCCTCATCACTTGCCTACTTACATTTTTTTTGTCATTCACAAACTTAGCTCATCCAAGTTATTAAGGTATACTGTAAATAATTGTTTGCCCAACACTGATCCCTGTGGCACACCATCAGTTACAGATTTCCATACTGAAAATGCTTGCTTATCCTAATTCTTCTGTCTTTTATTAGTTAGACAATCCTCTATTGATGTTAAAATGCTGCCCACAGCATGGGCTTTTATCGTTGCAAGTAGCCTAATACCTTCTCAAATGTTCCCTGGAAATCCAAATATATTACACCCATGGCATCCCCATTATTGATCCAGATTGTTAGGTCATCAAAGAATTATAATGAATTTGTCAAGCCTGGTTTCCCCTTAATGAAGCCATGCTGATTCTGCTTGATCATGTTATGTGTTCCTACATGCTCTGTCCTTTATATTAAATTCTAACATTTGCCTAACAAAAGACGTCAGGCTAACTAACCTGTGCATTTGAGTTATAAGGAGAGAGTGGAAAGGCTGGGACTTTTTCCCTGAGCCTAGCAGGCTGAAGGGTTACCTTATAGAGTTTTATAAAATCACGAGGGGCATGGTGAGGAATAAAAGGATGATTAGGGTAGGAAAAGGGCCACTCAAAGACAGAAGTGGGAAGCTGAGTGTGGACCCTGTAGAGATCGGAGAGGTGCTAAATGAACATTTCTCATCGGTGTTCACACAGGAAAAGGAGACTATTGTATAGGAGAAGAATGAGGTACGAGATATTAGACTAGAAAGGATCAACATTAGTTACGCACAGGTGTTATCAATTCTAGAAGGAATGAAAGTAGACAAGTCCCTTGGGCCAGATGGGATTTATCCGAGGATTCTCTGGGAAGCTAGGGAGGAGATAGCAGAGCCTTTGGCTTTGATATTTGAGTTGTCATTGTCTACAGGTTTAGTACCTGAGGACTGGAGGATTGTAAATGTTGTGCCCGTGTTCAAGAAGGGCAGCATAGAGGACCCAGGCAATTATAGACCAGTGAGCCTTACTTCTGTTGTAGGAAAGGTTTTGGAAAGGATTATAAGAGATAAGATTTATAATCATCTAGCAAGCAACAATTTGATTTCAGATAGTCAATATGGTTTCACCAAGGGGCAGGTCGTGTCTCACAAACCTCATTGAGTTTTTTGCGAAGGTGACCAAGCATGTAGATGAGGGTAGGCCAGTTGACGTGGTCTACTTGGACTTCAGTAAAGCCTTTGATAAGGTTCCACATGGTAGGCTGATGGAGAAAATGTAGAGGCATGGAATTGAGGGTGACTTAGCAGTTTGGATTAGAAACTGGCTTTCTGAAAGAAGGCAGC
>NC_057716.1:87381286-87451993 GCF_004010195.1 Chiloscyllium plagiosum
GGATGATGATGTCAGCTTGTACGAGGGAGCATACTTACAAATTGCGGGGTGATAAATTTATGACAGATGTCAGAGGCAGGTTCTTCACTCAGAGAGTGGTAAGGGTGTGGAACGCTCTACCTGCTAAGGTGGTCAACTCAGCCACATTAGGGAGATTTAAACAATCCTTAGATAAGCACATGGATGATGATGGGATAGTGTAGGGGGACGAGCTGAGAATAGTTCACAGGTCGGCGCAACATCGAGGGCCGAAGGGCCTGTTCTATGCTGTATTGTTCTATGTTCTATGTTCTATGAATTGGGTGAATAGCCAAGGTCTTTTCCCCAGGGTAATGGAGTCTAAAACTAGAGGGCATAGGTTTAGAGTTAGAGTGAAAAGATTGAAAAGGGACCTGAAGAGTAACTTTATCACACAGAAGGTGGTGCATGTATGGAACGATCTGCCAAGGGAAATGGTAGAGGTAGGTACAACTACAACTTTTAAAAGACATTTGGTAAGGTATATGAATAGGAAAGGTTTAGAGGGATATGGGCCAAACAAGTCAAATGGGACTAGTTCAGTTTAGCAAACATGGTTGGCATGGGCAGGTTGGACTGAAGGGCCTGTTTCTGTACTATATGATTCAATGACTCTATAGATACTTCTTTTTTGTCTGCTTTCCTTTTTAAGTAAAAGTGTTACTTTTACTTAATGACTAGCAGTGCATCCACTATCTCTGTAGATATGTCTGTTAATATCATAGGATGCATTCCATCAAGTTCAGGAGACCCATTGCTCTTTAACCCCATTAGTTTCCATTGTACCTTTATCGTATTGATCATTGTTGTATTTATCTTCTCTTTTCCTCTGGCTCCTTGATTATTTAGACATTTTGGAATGCAATTAATGTATTCCACTGTGAAGACTATTGCAAAATAGTTCTTCAACTCCTCTGCCATTTCGTTGAATTGCAAAGGCTCAGTCCATCATGTCTGCATTGGTTCAAGTCCCTTGTGCTAATTTACTGCCTTTTCCTATTTCCCCATTATTATCTCCCCAGCCTTACTCTCTCTGTTTATTTTGGTTTCTCTGTTCCTTTTTGTGTACTTAAGAAACCTCTTGCTAGCCATCTTTCTAATACTTGCATGTTTATGCACAAAGTTTATTTTTTCTCTCTTTATTTCTGGTTGTCTTTTGCTGGTTTTTAAACTTCCCCAATTTTCCGACTTCTCACTGAACTTTGCCAGAATGCAGAATTTTGTACTTTCAATCTGATGAAGGATTATTAATTTAAAATTGCCACCAAGGGCATGAGGAAAAAATTTAAGCTAAACTTCCATGTGCAGCATATTATTGGAGCATGAAGTGCCTTGCCATAAGGTCAGCTTAAAGTGGATACCATTGTATCTCTTAAAGGAAGAGTGGACAATCAATTGAAGCAAAGGAAGACACGGGGCTTCAGGGAGAAAGCAGACCATTAACTTAATATTGGATTGCTCTAGCAAAATGCCTACTCAGTGCATTTTTCTCCATGCTATCATGATTATTATTGTTCTGTTGACCAGGCAATTGCTGAAGATCTTTGGATCCATGCTTCACTGAAAAGGAATTAGCCAGGTTACGATTCTTCATCTTCTGAGTTACCATCCATTACCATCCATTTCCAAAACCTAGTAGTTACTTTAATAGCTAAGTTGGCTCTTCCTAATATATGGATAGCACAGTTGCTGTGGGGCCAATTAAACTTAGAGCCAGAAAATGTAGCTTTGCTTATTCAGTTCTGTCACTGTCAATCAGTTCTCTATTTGTATGTTCAATAATATACAGTATGACATGTGAATAATTAGTTTAAATATTTATCTCATTCTTCATGTTTCATTTTGTTAAAATATTTCTGAGTTGACGTGGCTGGAATATAGTCACACTGTTCTTCTTCTCTCTTTGAAAGAGCAATTTTGCAACTTTGTGGAACTGATCACACAACATACCCTATGATCATCAAAGGTTGTACCATGGTGACACTAAATTGAACTGTTCCTTACATTGCTCCATAGTGCACGAACTATGATGAATGATACTCACATACTGACTGCACAATTCTTCATCACTTAACTAATAATTTCAGTAAGCATTCATACATATTGCATTCTTGGGATAAGGACATCACTGGCTCAACCAGCAATCACTGCCCACTCCTGTTTGCTGCAGGTCTGGAATCACATGTACACCAGCAGCCTCCTTCCATAAAAGGGCATTAGTGAACCAGATTGGACTCTTAATACCAGATTATTTTAGTGACTTCAAATTCCACCATCTATCATGGCAGGATTTGAACCAGCTCCCCAGAATATTATCCAAACCTCTGAATTAACAATGATAATACTACTAGGCCATTACCTACCCTGTTGTACAATTGCCTGTACAATAGACACAAGATGGAATAAAACCTCAAGCTCCAGAGTTCACTACCTGTGATGCTCATGGATATTGGGCTGAACAGTGGCAGTTATCACCAAGGTTTAAGGTGGCAATTTAAGATATGATTAGATCAATTACAATGTAGCACCTTTACTTTCAATGGAATGTAAAGAAAGGAAGTCGTTTTGATGGGTCAGAAAATTTTGCAAAGACTGTTCTGAAGATCATAAGACCATAAGATACAAAAGCAGAAGGAGGCCATTTGGCCTGCCGAGTCTGGTCTGCAATTGAATCATGTTTCTCAATCCCATTCTCCTGCTTTGATTCCCTTACCCCCTATCTATCCCTGCCTTAAATCCACTCAATGACTTGACCTCCACAGCCTTCTGTAGCAGTGAGTTCCACCGATTCACCACCCCCTCCTCTTCTCAATAAAAGGGTCATCCCTTCACCCTGAGGCTGTGCCCTCAGGTCCTAGTCTCCCTTACTAGTGGAAGCATTTTCTCCACATCTACTCTATCCAGGCCTCTCAGTATTTTGTAAATTTCAATGAAAACACCCACCTTCCTTCTAAACATCGAGTACATACCCAGAGTCCTCAACTATTTCTCATATGACAAACCCTACATTCCCGGGCTCATTCCTGTAAAGCTCCTCTGGAACCTCTCCAACATCAACACATTCTTCTTAATGTATGTGGCCCAAAACAGCTCATATTTTTCCAAATGCAGTCTGACCAGAATCTTTTATAGCCTTGGCAGTACAACTCTGCTCTTGCATTCTAGCTGTTTTGAAATGAATGCCAACTTTGCATTTACCTTCAGAACTGCCAACTGAACCTGTATGGTTAACCTTAAGAGAATCCTAACCTGTGATTTCAAAGAAATCAAAGTGCTGCTCCTTCATCAGGTGACTTCACAAGGAGAACACCAAAAAAAAACTTTTTTATCCCTAATCTCTGCCTTCTGCAATGCAGCTAGTCCTCTATCTTTTCACATTGGGCAGTGATTTTCCTGCACATCCAAACACCTCATCTACTGTGTCCATTGCTCTCGATGTGGTCTCCTCTACAAGGGGTGGGCGGGGGGGGTGGGCGAGATACAGGATGCCAACTCACAGAATGTTTCAGGGAACATCTCTGGGACACACACACCAAACAACCCCTGTACCCGACCACTTCAATTCCCCCTCCCACTCCATCAAGGACATGCAAGTCCTGGGCCTCCTCCACTGCCAAATCCAACATCTGGAGGAAGAATGCCTCATCTTCTGCCTTGGGACCCTTTAACCGCACGACATCAATGTCAACTGTACCCGACCACTTCAATTCCCCCTCCCACTCCATCAAGGACATGCAAGTCCTGGGCCTCCTCCACTGCCAAATCCAAGCCACCCAACATCTGGAGGAAGAATGCCTCATCTTCTGCCTTGGGACCCTTTAACCGCACGACGTCAATGTCAACATCACCAGTTTACTTATCTCCCCTTCCCCCCATCCTTGATCCAACCATCCAAGTCAGCACCGCCCTCTTGAACTATCCTACCTCTCCATCTTCCTTCCCACCTATCTGCTCCACCCTCTCCTCCAACCTATTACTATCGCCTTCCCCCCCACCTGCATCTACATATTGCCTTCCCAGATACCTTGCCCCCACCCCAAACCCACCCTCATATCTATCTCTCAGCCCCCTTTTCCCCAGCAGGTTCCTGATGAAGGGTTTATGCCCAAAACGTTGATTCTCCTGCTCCTTGGATGTTGTCTGCCCTTGGATGTGTTTTTCCAGCATCACACTTTTTGATTCTGATCTCCAGCATCGGCAGTCTTCACTTTCTCCTCATCCTCTATCCATGCCAGTACCTTGCCCCAACTTCATGGGCTCTTCCTCGTTACCTCCTCAATGAATTTGAACAAATTTGTCAAGCACGACCTCCCCTTGATGAAATTGCACTGACTCTGCCACGCACTTCCAAGTACTCCATAACCTGATCCTTAATTACACACTCTAAAATCTTATCAATGACCAAGGTCAAGCTAACGGGCCTATACTTTCCTCTGTTCTGCCTTCTTCTCTTCTTAAGCAGAGGGGTTACATAAACCATTTTCCAGTCCTCTGGGATCCTCTGACTGCAGTGATTCCTGGAAGATCATCACCAATGTCTCCACAATTGCCTCAGCTACCTCCTTCAGAACCCTAGGATATAGTCCATCTGGTCTGGGTGATTTATCCACCTCCAGACCTTTTCGCTTCTGCAGCACCTTCACCTTAGTGTTGGCCGGTACACTCACGTCTGAGCACTGACTTTCTTGTGATGTACTGCTGGCACACAAGGCACCAATCAACAATCCAAAATGGGAGCACAATTCTTTATTGTTTATGAGATAGTGCTAAGTAATATTTTCATGCATTCTGCATAAAAATAATGGTACAAGGATTGCATTTATTAGAAATGTCTATGATTGTACACTATTTTTTACTCGATATTGCAGGTGCTACTGAATTACAAGATTTTATTGTTTCTGCGTCTACAAACGATTATCCATACCTAATACCATACATAGGAGAAAGTGAGGACTGCAGGTGCTGAAGACCAGAGTCGAGAGTGTAGTGCTGGAAAAGCACAGCAGGTCAGGCAGCACCTGAGGAGCGGGAGAATCAACGCTTTGGAATCCTAGTGAAGGACTTATGCCCGAAACGTCGATTCTCCTGCTCCTCGGATGATGCCTGACCTGCTGCGCTTTTCCAGCACTACACTCTCGACTGATACTATATATACTTGTGTAAAAGTTGATCTCATGTAAAAGTCGACCCCTTTATTTAGGCCAAAAAATCTTGTATTTTCCATATATCGCATGTAAAAGTCGACCCTACTATATCACATTATAAACCTCTTACAAAGGAAACTGCATGTTTCCATTAACCCGCTTAAACTAAACTGCATTCATTCATTCATACCAGTAGCTCTATTCATTACTCTTTGTTAACTATATTGTGTTACTATTCATTTATGCATTCATAACTCTACTTAATCCACTTCATTTACTACAGCACATTTTGATTGATTTATTCATTCATTCAGACCGGTCTTAAGTCTATCAGTACTTATTGCACTTTGTTCACTGTACATCCAAAAGTTAATATCGTTAAAAAGTTAATCATTTTAATTGTGCCATTATATCTGAATAAAAGTGAGATATATTAGCCACATACTTCTTTAATTCTTTGACAAATTTGTTAATGTTGCTGAGGTTCATTACATATGAGAGTAAATGGGAGGGTACCGGAAGATATTGGTGGGAAAGTTCAAGACACTTACACATTCAGAATTTAATAAATGTGTCATTTTAAGTATGCTATTATACCAGGACATGACTATGTTGAACAGTGTGATTTTGCAGGATTTCAATGAATTAATGACATGTTAAATTTTCATTCCGATATGTATAAAAATAAGCTCCTCCCAGTAATTAATTCTTGTTTCTCTTGCTTTTATCTGGCAATTACCTTTACCGTAATTCATTGTGTTTTTCCTCTTTACCTGAGATTAGTTGAGCAATCAAATTGACTTCTGCTAATTATATGGTATTTAGAACGACAGCATGAATTTCAGTCCCTCAAAACTAGTGCCCCTGTAATAGTCAACCCTATAAATTAAGCCTTTAAAAATAGTAAAAAAAAATCAATGTGTACATGAATATATATGGTAAACGCTGCCACTAATGGAACCAAATTGGAACAAAGCATACAATGGTAAATTAAAATAAATTTTAAAGCAGTGTTTAAAGTAGAATTTCTGATTATTTGCTGTGAGAAACTTATATTTTAAACTCTGAAATACAATAGAGTTGTGGCTTGGAATCCTGGTTTACTGTACTGAAAAACATGGATATACAGTGAATCATGTTTACTTGAATATTGTTATAGTCATGTCACCAGTTGTTCTGTTGCTTTGTTAATGACCACTTTTGCTGTCTGATATAATTCATGCATTGAATTATACTCAAGCTAACATCAAAAAGCATTGGACTTTCAAACAAGATAATTTTATGTTCCCAGATGCTTGCTGAATTAATTTCTATTATCAGGTGCATGTAAAATGCACTAATTTAATGCACTGGGTCATTTGGTTATTATTACAAACAATTACTATTGTCAGTGAACATCATCAAAGTAGCACAACTGGCATCATTTTGTATCATGAAAATCTCATGAAAACACTAGGCTTTCTGCACATTACGACATGCTGATGTACAAATCTCTGAGGCAATTTGAGTTCTCATGCCATGAAATATTATTTTGTGACCTAGTGGTTCCTAATATATTGTGAATTGAAATTATAATTAATTATCAGCAAACTGCTATTCCACTTTTCTTTGTTTGAAATGAATCCAGAGTGTGCAATACTTTAACATCAGAGTATTGAGTACAGGAGTTGGGAGGTCATGTTGTGGCTGTACAGGACATTGGTTAGGCCACTTTTGGAATATTGTGTGCAATTCTGGCCTCTGTCCTATCAAAAGATGTGAAACTTGAAAGGGTTCAGAAAAGAGTTACAAGGATGTTGCTAGGGTTGGAGAGTTTGAGCTATAGGGAGAGGTTGAATAGGCTGGGATTGTTTTACCTGGAGTATTGGAGGCTGAGGGGTCATGTTATGGAGGTTTATAAAATCATGAGGGGCATAGATAGGATAAATAGACAAAGTCTCTTCCCTGGGGTGGGGGAGTCCAGAACTAGAGGGCATAGGTTTAGGGTGAGAGGCGAAAGATATAAAAGAGACCTACGGGGCAACGTTTTCATGCTGATGAACTGTCAGAGGAGGTGGCAGAGTCTGGTACAATTACAACATTTAAAAGGCATCTGTATGGGTATATGAATAGGAAGGGTTTGGAGGGATATGGGCCGGGTGCTGGCAGGTATGGCTAGTTTGGGTTGAGATATCTAGTTGGCATGGACAAGTGGACTGAAGGGTCTGTTTCCATGTTGTACATCTCTATGAACATTCCTAACACTCCGAAAGCTGCTACTGACTCTGACTAAATCGGTCTTTTCTAAGTATGACACTTCATCACTTCAATAACAATTGTTCAATTAAGGGTTATAGTAGTTCATGAATGAATGTCTGTGCATTTTGGGAGAGCCATTTTCACATTCTGTCATTGCCTTCTTAACTTTAATATCTGGAAAATACCACAGAAAATAGGAGCAGGTGACCGGCTTGGAGCAGTGTATCTGAAGGCAAACAATGTGAGACTTTTTTTCTTGGTTGGCAAAATTAAAATCAAAATTAAATTAAATTAATGCTTGGGTTCAAATACCCATTTGTAACAATTCACCTCATATTGTCACCACAATACAGAATGTGTAATTTCAGCTCTGACTCAGTCAACAGCCCTTGAGTATCTAAACTTGAAGGTGTGGGTTCAAGGCTAGAGACAAATAACAAAGTTGCACTCAGTGCAGTATTGAGGGAGACTTTGGAGGGGCCGTTTCACAGTTGTGATGTTAATCCTAAAAACTGTTTGAGGTAAAATGTTACAAGGTGCTATATTCAATGAACAGTAGGGAAGTTATCCCTGGTCTCCTTTACAATACCTATCCCTCTATCAACATTACTAGAGCTAAATATCTGGGTAAAATGACATTGCTGTTTATGGGATCTTGCCATTGTACAAATTAGCTTCTGCATTTACTGCATTGGAACAGGAGCTGAATTTCCAATGAAATGTCTGTAAAGCAGTTTGGGACATCCTCTGATTGTGAAAAGTGCGATAAAAATGCCAGTTTTTTCTTTATGTCTTTGCTCTTTTGCAAAAGAATAGCATGCCTTATGAATAAGTTTGCATTGAAAAAAAACTAGGCAACCTACTGGTTATTAGAAGAAGATAAATGATTTTACCAGAACAAAATAAAATCTCCAGGAAAGTTAACGAATGAGGTAAAAAATAATTGAAATTCTTATTTGTTGTTGAATAGACTGCAAGTATGGGTATGCCAGGTCCGTGGTATAGTTAACATTTTAGTCTAACTAGTAGTGTTACCAGTTTTAAACAATAATTATTTGTTACCAGTAGACTATATAATTTAAAAGTCTTTCCCACTTGAATATATTTGACTGGAGAACGTTGAATTGAAAGCTGTTGAAGGACATTTATCTATAACAGTTATAGAATTTATCTGTAAAAGTTAAATAAAACCCACTAGTAAGGATGACAATATTTTACATAAATTGACAAAGAATTTAAATTGATAAACACCTCTCCTTGTTCATTGGGTGCCAATCATTAACAGCGTGCACTGCATACGACCCTGCATACCAATCAAACATTGCTCTTCTCAGCATGTAATTTCCTACCTTTTATCTTCTTATTCATTCTCAAGTCGTGGGCATTGCTGGCAATGCAGTTATTTATTATCTATTCTAATCTCACTGAGCAGTTCCCTCAGGCTCTTCATAGGATAGCAAAGAATCAACCAACGAAGCCATATGTAGGCCATCCTGTTGAAGAAGAACAGCAAGTTTCCCTTCCTGAAGGACGTTAGTGAATTAGCTGAATTTACTGCCTGCTTTATACTTTTCACTGTATCTTCAAGATCTTTGTGACAATAAATACATTATTCATTCATTCGTGCCTTTATACAACTGTAGATACTTTACATATTACCTCTGAACATTTGATTATTGCTTGGTAGTCTAATGTTACATTGAATATGCTCTGTCTGTATTAGCTGACACCTTCTACAACTATGTTGTCAAAGTATACACAAACAAAGTAGAAATACGTACAATTTTATTGATTGAATTTAGTCAGACAAGATGATTATTGTTTAAATTACCTGGAAGGGATTAAGTGAATGTGTCAGGTGTGAATTTCCACCAATATAATGAGCAGTATGAAATGGATAAACAGTACATTTTTTGTTGGTGGAAAATGTGTTATTCTACTGCATTTGAGTTGTAGGAATAGCAAAGTTGGAATGCAGCAAAGTATTTCACATTAACAGTCAAATGTGAAGTCTGAAATGCAAAATACATTTACAGTTTAGACTGCCATTTGAAAAGGCAGAAATTAAGTGTGACAAATATCTTCAGGATATCAGACAAAGTGGGACAACTATGGAGTCATAGTGACACTGCGTAGGAACAGGTCAATCTGCATATGCCACCTCTTTGAGAGATCATATCTCATCAGTCCCATTCAGAGTGAACAATTTAATTTCCCTTTTCAAGTATTTCTCCAATTCTCCTTTGAAAGTTATTATTGAATCTGCTTCTACAAGCCTTTCAAACTGCAGTCTAGATCATTGCAGCTCTCTTTGTGAAATAAATACTTTCTGAATGTTAACTCTTTGTTTTACCAATTATTTAAATCTGTATTCTATGATGAAAGGTGCGCAGCAACGTGGATAAATCTTTCAGCAGCCTTCCTTATACTTTCACCAATGATTGCACATGCGCCTCCAGGTCCCCCTGTTCCTGCTTCCCCTTTGAAATTGTGTCATTTAGTTCTGTAATGGCTCTCCTCACTCTTCTGAGCAAACTAAATCATTTACACTGCTATGGGCTAAGTTTCATTGCTTATTTCACCAATCTGTCTATGTCCTCTGCAAGTCTGAGATAACCTCCTCAATGCTTACTACAGTTCTGAGTTTCATTCTTTTTGCATCTGTACAAGTGTAATTTGCTCTGTGTATCTAAGTTCAGGTCCTTTAATGTATGTATCAACAAGAACAGCAGTTTCAGTAAGATTCCTGGAGGCATGGACTCCTCGCTACAATCTGAAAAAAAGCAACTGTTTATCACTGTACACAGCAACATATTCACCCTGTTGACTGTTCAGTACTTGTCAGTGTTGCTCATTTTGTGCTAAAAAGGTCTCAGAGACCGGCATCCTGTCGTTGAACACCGAAGACCCGAATTGCTAAAAAAAGATGTGCCCCAGGTCTGGCGGTGACAGTCTGCAGGATAAAGGATCCTCTCACCAGCCCACCCAACAATATCTCTGGTTCCCCATCCATAAAGTAGGGCATGAGTTTTCCTTTCCTTTGGGCCATGTTCTCAGTAATAAGGGGTTGTCCTGGCTTGCAGCCTCTGAACTAGCATGCATCTAAATATTACATACAGCATGGGTGGCCCAGTGGCTCAGTGGTTAGCACCGTTGCCTCACAGCGCCAGGGGCTCATTTTTTGTTCCACCTTGGGGTGACTACCTGTGTGGCGTTTGCCCATTTTTCCCGTGTCTGCATGGGTTTTCTCCGTGTACTCCGGTTTCATTCCACAATCCACAGATGTGCAGATTAGATGGATTGACCACGATAAACTGCCCATAGTGCATAGGGATGTGTAGGTTAAGCAGATTAACCATGGGAAATGTGGGGTTACAGGGATAGGGGATTTGGTCTGGGTGTGGACACGATGGACTGAATGGTCTGCTTCCGCATTGTAGGGGTTCTATGTTTCTATGACACTAGTGACATAAATGCCAGAACGTCTAAGCAATGGTGAGCTTTTCTATCTCTCTGCCTGCAATTGCCTGTGAGGCTCATCCAAAAGCTCAATTGCACAATTACTAAGATAAGAGCAGAAGATTGCATTGACCCATGGTGGAACAGGCACCACAAACTGACTAAACGCTTTAACTAAAAGTGGGAAAATTCCACTCACCACCTCACACTTTTATCATAATATCCATGCCATCCTCTCACAAGGGAACATGAATGGCCAATGATCTTTCACTGGTATCTAACCTGCCCACATCAGTAAACATGCTTTTGTTTTTGCGTCAATGACACAATTGAGTCAAGAATGGTAACAAAAATATAAACAGATTAGGACTTTGCATGATCAAATTGCGTGCATTTTTGTGTGCTGTGTAAACCAAGATAGCAACTGATGCAAGACAGAGTGACTGTTGCTCAATTGCATAAAGTTACTGAATACCTCACTGCACAAGTAATCAGCATTTAGATTTTGCCAACTTGTAGAAACAAGTCAGTGAAGAAAAGATAATTCATAGAAATTTCAGCCTGATCTTTAATGTGATTAATTTGATTGCACTTTTGTAATTTGATTAAGATTGAAAATGCTGTATATTACTACAGTTTGCAACAACTTTCTCATTTTAGTTCTGTGCTTACTATTTTCGTAGTCAAGAGTGTGGTGCTGGAAAAGTACAGCAGGCCAGGCAGCATCCGAGGAGCAGGAGAATCAATGTTTCGGGCATAAGCCCTTCATCAGGAACGAGGCTTGTGAGCGAAGGGGGTGGGGTTGGGGGAAGGTAGCTGAGAAAGTGATAGGTAGACGAAGGAGAGGGAGAAGGTGATAGGTCATGGGGGGGTGGGGGTGGGAGGGATAGATGGGAAAGGTGATGGTCAGGTCAGGAGGGCAGTGCCGAGCTGGAAGCTTGGGACTGGAATAATGTGGGTGGAGGGGAAATTAGGGAACTGTTGAACTCCACGTTAATCCTGTGTGGTTGCATGGTCCCACACGGGAACAAGGATAGAACACCCCTGGTCCTCAACTTCCACCTGCTGTACTTTTTCAGCAACACACTCTTGACTCTGATCTCTAGAATCTGCAGTCCTCACTTTCTCTTACTATTTTCATACTCTACCTGCTGTATGAACTTGTGCAGAATGTGAATGTTGTAATATTATAAATAACACCTGAAGTGCCTGTTTCTGTGATTGAGTTTGAGCATTTTGTCAAACAATTGGTTTTTTATTAAAGGTTAAGGGAATGGACAGACAGATCACCATCATTAAAATTACAGAAAATGTTGCTGTTCTTCTCACCCTTTCATCTTTCCTCAACCTCACACTTCAACATGACCATTTGTATATGGTTCAAGTGAGATTGATCCAGATAATGTGATTAAACTTAATGGAGTTAACAACACTCACCATTACTAATCTGGAGATTGGACAGCAAATTTCAGTGCATGGGCCCCACAAAAAAGCCTAGTTCAAGTGAAAGTGTAACAAACATTGGCACTATTCATCTGTAATTTACCACAAAATCTGACTCATTATTTCACTTGACCCTTGTCAACTCCCATCAGTTTTTATCAACAAAATCCTGGTTGTCATAGCATCCATCCCTCAGTGTTTTCTTTCTGACATCTTATGATCTCAAATCTTTATAGGAAATATCAGTGTTCAATGTTAGCATGGCTTAAGGGAAGCTGACCCAAAGCAAACCTAAATGTAAACATGTGCAGACTGGCCTTGAAATTGACTGCCACTTAGACATAGAACGCAAGCACAGTCACTTTTGCAAGACTTTGGGTTGATGTTTTCGACTGCACTGCTCGATATAAAATGGAACTTAATACAAATGCATGATATTCATAAATTCATAAATAATATATAACAAAATAATTTTTCTTAATCAGAAGATTATGGATCAACTTCTACTCTTGATATCCTTCAATCTCTCATTGTAGGGAAATAACAACAAGGAATATTGGAAGCCATGGTTACTCATGGCATTTTATCAAAGACAGACCACAATTGACCGACATGTGCATGCCTTTGTATAGAAGTTAAAATGATTTCATTCTTGTGTCAAGTGGCTGATTGCAGTTGTTGTCACCATACATAGCAATAGCAATAAGTAGAAGCATGTCAGACTGCTATAATAAACTGAACTGGAACAATAAACTGCCTTCACAGCCTTGAAGACAATACAAATATATGGCTCAATCAGTAGGAGCAAAATGAATGGATTTGCTAGATTTGTATAGATCATTGTACAATGGTGGCTGCTTGCTATGCCTTCAGTATGTCCTTTGTTCAACACTGGATCAAATTCAATCCAGACAGAGGTAACGAAGGTCTTCACTCTCCAAGGACTATTAAAAGGTCAAAAATAAGATTATTCTGTGCAGTTCTATGCTCATTCCCAGCAGAGATGTGCTGATAATACCGCACCATATTCAATACCAACAGACACTAATCAATCATTGGAACTGCTCAAATAGATAATGTGGAAAATTAAAATGTCACACTCATGTACTGATTTTTTTTCTCTCTGATCTGAGTATAAAGTGTACTAAGCATAAATTGACATTTATTCAAAAAAAACAATAATACCAATAAAAGAGAAACAATTGGCTAAAAAGTAAGCTGAGATAGCAAACTAATATCCTGGAATCACTGTTAATGAAAAATCATTACAGATAAAAACAGATTAACTAGTAAATCTTGTTGAATTTATTGTGTCACTCAATCTTTAGAACACGGATGGGTAATGGATGGAGGGAAGCTGTAAATTGCATTTGACCTTTCCCATATGTGCCATAAATATGCTAATGAGGCCATGAGGTCTATTTCAGAGCATCATTCACTTTCATCAGCATCTCTAAGACATTCAGCACAACTAGGAGCTGAAATCATGGCACAGATTGTTTCTGACAATTTGTCAAATTGTTACATCAGCATGCATGTGTAAAATAATGAAAACATCCATGTTTATTTTGTTATACAAATAATTAAAATACAGAATTCAGACATTGCCTTCCAGTTTTTTACTTTGATCTGAAAATTCTCTATTTAAAATGACGATGTGCAATAGTAAGGGAAATCTAATCTGTCATATTTATCATCTTCACAATAAGAAAATTACAGCAATTAATTGAAAGGGTTTGAGTGATGCAAATATTAATTTTTATAATGGATGACTCTTCATTTATGAGACCCATTAAATTGCTTCAACCCAAAAAAAAATATTTTTAAACCTTGTTTTCAATAAATATGCAATCACTAAAAGTCTACCTTTACATCACAATTAAAACTCAAAACCTACAATTCCATTGAGTCATTGTAAAGGCTATCGAAATTTAGATTAGATTAGATTACTTACAGTATGGAAACAGGCCCTTCGGCCCAACAAGTCCACACTGACCCGCCGAAGCGCAACCCACCCATACCCCTACATTTACCCCGTTACCTAACATTACAGGCAATTTAGCATGACCAATTCACCTGACCTGCACATCTTTGGACTGTGGGAGGAAACCGGAGCACCCGGAGGAAACCCACGCAGACACGGGGAGATGAAATGTTGTGTACTTGGTTCTTTCAGTTCACCAGTATTGAAATGTTGTGTACTTGGTTCTTTCAGTTCACCAGTATTACATTCCACAAAGACTTCTCCAGCCTTTCTTCACAATTCTTTGACTTCACTCAAATTCTAAGCTTTTAAAAATCTTCTCTAGACCCTTTGACCTGTTGGAGGAATTTAATATAATCCTATAAGTGATTACTCTGAATAATAGATCCCCCTTTAATGAATAGATCTTTCACAGACTTCTGCTTAGCTTGGGTCCCTTATATTCCATTATTGTGTTACTTTTATTACCAAAAGTCACACAACACAAGGTTATAGATCAACAGGTTTATTATCTGAAATCACAAGCTTTCAGACTGCTCCTCCTTCATCAGGTGAAGTGACATCCTGTTGGGCTACAACCTGGTGTCATGTGATTCTGACTTTGTCCATCCCAATCCAACACAGGCACCTCCACATCTTGGCTACCTTTATTGTTTATTTGGCATCACAAATTTAACATCATTTGCCTTGAAGACTCCAAGCTGGAGAGCTGCTTTGTGTAGCAGTGTTAGAAATAACAGTGGCAGAGGACTAACATTGTTTCGAACAAAGCACAAAAAATTATTACAGTACAGATTTATAGTCTGTTTTTCCACAGACTTTAACAGATAGAGCCACAATAAAGTTTTACTGAGTTTGACGTAGTTTAAAAATATGGGTAATCCAATGTCAAGAAGAAATGTAAGCCTGCTCTTGTTAAGGAATTTGGTGCAATATTTTGTATACATCATTATTTTAGGCACATGCACTTTATAGATTTCATTCAGTATACAGAAAAAGAAATTTAAAGATTCAAACTGGTGGTTTGGTAACCCTATTAAGTCATGCTGCATGGCAGAGAGCAGATTGTGATGGAGCCCACAAGGGAGCAGGCTATTCTGGACTTAGTGTTATGGAGCGAGCCAGACTTTATAAAAGATCTTAAAGTCAGGGAACACTTAGGAGGCAGTGATCATAATATGGTAGAGTTCAGTCTGCAGTTCGAAAGAGAGAAGGCAAAATCGCATGTAATGGTGTTACACTTAAATAAAGGTAATTACAGGGGCATGAGAGAGGAATTAATGAAAATTGACAAAGCAAAGCCTAGTGGGAAAGACAGTAGAGCAAGTGAATGTTATCTACCTAGACTTCCAAAAGGCCTTTGATAAGGTGCTTCATGGGAGGCTGCTGAGTAAGGTGAGGGCCAAGGTGTTCAAAGTGAGTAAACTGGTATGGATTGAGGATTGGCTGTCTGACAGAAGGCAGAGAGTTGGGATAAAAGGTTCTTTTTCGGAATGGCAGATGGTGACAAGTGGGGTCCTGCAGGGTTCACTGTTGGGGTCGCAGCTGTTCACTTTATATATTAATGATCTGGATGAGGGGATTGGGGGAATTCTGGCAAAGTTCACCCATGATATGAAGTTAGGTGGACAGGCAGGTAGTTCTGAGGGACTGGGGAGGCTGCAGAAAGATTTGGACAGTTTACAAGAATGGTCCAAGAAATGGTTGATGAAATTCAACGTGAGCAAATGTGAGGTCTTGCACATTGGAAAAAAGAATACAGGCATGGACTATTTTATAAACAAACAGTCAGAAAATTCATAAAGACAAAGTACAAAGGGATCTGGGAGTGCCAGTACAGGATTCTCTAAAGGTTGACTTGCAGGTTGAGTCCGTGGTTAAGAAAGCAAATGTAATGTTGTTATTCATTTCAAGAGGGTTGGAATGTAAAAGAAGTGATGTACTACTGAGACTTAGGCCCCATTTAGAATACTGTGTCCCTTTTTGGCCCCCTCATCTCAGAAAGGACATACTGGCACTGGAGCGTGTCCAGCGGAGATTCACAAGGATGATCCCTGGAATGGTAGGCCTAACATTTGATTAACGGCTGAGGATCCTGGGATTGTATTTGTTAGAATTCAGAAGATTGAGGGGAGATCTGATAGAAACTTACAAGATAATGCATGGCTTAGAAAGGTTGGACGTTGGGAAATTGTTTCCATCAGATGGGGATACGAGGACCCGTGGGCACAGTCTTAGAATTAGAGGGGGTCAATTTAAAATGGAAATTAGGAGACATTTCTTCAGCCAGAGAGTGGTGGACCTGTGGAATTCACTGCCACGGAGCACAGTGGAGGCTGGGACGTTAAATGTCTTCAAGGCAGAGATTGATAAATTCTTAATCTAGCAAGGAATTAAGGGATACAGGGAGTGTGAGGGTAAGTGGCATTGAAATGCCCATCAGCCATGATTGAATGGTGGAATGGACTCGATGGGCCGAATGGCCTTACTTCCACTCCTATTTCTTATGGTCTTATGGCCTTACAGAAAGGTATAGAGATGGGTGAACTGACTTGGCAAGAGTAGCATTCCTGCTAATTGGAGTCTTGCCTGAGCAAACGTGTGAGCTCTGTGTGTATCAATGACTTCCAGCGTTTCCTGTCATTCCTGCTGTTCCTCAGCTCCAGGGGTGAAGGTGAGGGTTCATCCTAATGTGGGGAAGAAATGTGTCCAAGCCACTCTCTCTGTTCATTCACAGTTCCTGCAACAAAAGCTCCTTTACAACTGGGTTTAGAGTCAGCAAGAACCATGGGGAATGCTGCAAACATGCGGTCAAATCAGAGATTGGGCTCAAACTGGGATCTGATCCTGGCTGAGACTGAAATGAGAGGTTTAAGTTCCCGGTCTGAAAATGCCTGTGGTCATTATGGTCCAAGAATGTAAACCATCCGTGTGATATTATGTGAAATTATTGGGTAAGGTTGGTACTGGAGTGATACAAGTCCCCTTTCTGCCACCACAACAATCAAACTCTGGGCAGGGGAATGGGAGGGGGGAATGTCCACAAGGCAGCCTTCCATGGATCAGTCACCAGTTCAGGGGCTTCAGGAGAGATCCAAGATCGCAGTGGCAGAGATGGCAGCTTTTGGTTCCTGAATGCTGGGCCTTGGCTGCTCATGGACTCATGTGGCAGGTCAGACAGCATCCACACGGCTTCATCGTTGTCTTTTCAGCTCTGTTACTTTTTTTCATTTTAGTTGCTCTAGGTTCTCCTCTTGATATCCTCCTGTGGGAGGCCGGGGTTCCGTGTATCTCCATCCCTGCTCCAACTCGGGTGGCGGCATCGGAAGACGAACCAGGACCCCTTCGGCCAACTTGGAGCCAGGACCCCCTCAGTTGATGTTTAACAGTGGGACCCACACAGTGTGGTCATCTCCAATTTGGAGGCGGCTGAAAAGCAGCACATTACCTGGGCCCCAGAGATGATGCTCGGAGGGTGGCAACTGGATGAGCAGAGAGAGTGAAGTCTACGGAGAGGGAAAGATGAACTTTTGAAGCTGTTTCAGTTTTCGTAACATCAAATTAATGTCAATTTATTATGCATTTTACAATTTGTACAATTATTCAGTATTTTATTCATTAATTTATTCTGTAATCCAAGATGGTACTGGAGTATGGTGACATTACAATCTTTTCATTGTACCCAGGTACGAGTGACAGTATTAAATAAATTAAATCAAATCAAATCAGAATGGGGAGTCGGTGCTGGGAACAATACTAGCACGCTGATTACAGTGCATGGATTCTCAAAGCAGCCACACAGCTTAGAGTTATCATTAGGCAAGAGCATTGTAAATGAAATAAAATGTGGATAAATTTGGGTGTTATCCACTTTGGAAGAAAAAATAGAAAATCAGACATTTTATGAAATGTCAGATTGTGAGATGCTATTATTCACCAAGACCTGGGTGTATTTATGTGCACAGAATCATAGAAGTTAACATGCTGGTAAAGAAAAGAAATTAGAACAGCAAATGGAACGTTAGCTTTTATTACAGAGTATTGGAACAAAAACGTAAATAAGTCTCCCTACAATTATATCGACACTAAAACAAAACAAAGAATGCTAGTAATCTGAAACAAAAACAGAAATTTCTGGAGAAACTCTGCAGGGCTGGCAGCATCTGTCAGGAGAAACAGAGTTAATATTTCTAATCCAGTGACCTTTCTTCAAAACAAATCTGCTTTGCAATCACTGAACTTGAAATAGTAACTTTCTGTCTCTCTCTCTCTCTATCTCTCTGCAGATGCTGCCAGGCCTGCTGAGTCTCTCCAGTGATTTCTGTTTTTGATTCCAGTTGTATAGGGTCTTGGTAAAACCACACCTGGGATACCATCCAGAGGTCTGATTTCCTCAATTAAGGGTGGGTATAATAAAAAGGGTATTACAAAGGCTTTCTGCATTGATTGCTGAGAAGAGGGTTCTTCCTATTAAGTGAAATTGAGTAAACTATGTCTAAATTCCTTTAGGTTTAGTAGAATGAGAGATGGTAGGAGGATGTTTTGTTGGTTGGTTGTGGAGTTGTAAACAAGGGGTCACACAGTTTCAGTATTGGAAGCTGACTGTTTATAACTAAGATGAAGAGAACGTTCTTCAATCAGAGGGTTGTAAGTCTTCAGATTTGTCTATTCAGAGAGTAATGGATGCCCACTTGTTGAGTATGTTGTGATGAACCTTTTTGTTTGCACTTTCCTTGTGCTGAAAACCAGCATTTGGTGAAACTACACTACAACATTCTGGGAGACAGAGATTTCTAAGTGTAGTTTGGCATCAATGTTCAATTCTGCCCTGTAACCAGATGGGGCTTTTCACAAACTTTTCAAGAGGTCACTCAGGAAAGTTCCAGGGTCAATGAAAAGCAGTTTCAAGGGATGGAATTTAATCAGAGAAGAGACGGGGGACAGGGGACGAGTCGATGTACTGATTGCTAGCTGTCCTCCAGGGAGCAAGTCAAGAATAATTAGGTGGTTCTGTGCTGCTGGAATGGAGTTGTAAGCAACTAAGTATTGGAGTGAGGATACAAAAGAACATTTTGGGAAGCTGTAAAACTAGGAAGGTCACTGAATCTGGGTCAGGGAAGTTGTGAGGAGCTGGGAAGCAGCCTACAGCATTAATACTTCAACACAACTGGCATTGCAGCCATTGAAAAACCCCAAAGCAGTATATGCTTCATACAACAGAGCAAGGTTGGAGCTCAGGCAAATCCCACAACATATCTGGCTCAGTGAAGCTTGCTGACAGTGGGGAGCTGGAGTTATGCTAGTAACTGAGTACTAGAGTTCAGTTTCAGAGTACAGGGGAGGCATTCATCCAGAAAAGCACAACAGCAGCCCATGAGGTAGTTTATAATAGAATGTCTCTTGAGGAATTTCAAGGCCAGATCAGCAAAAGTGAAGAATTATGATCCCTTGTGCAGTTTACTGAGATTTGATGCCCAACCATCTGGAGAGAGTTACTGAGAAATCCATGGGAATGTTATCTTGATCAAATTTGTTATTTGTTGTGCACTGTGGGGTGTTTGATCACAGTATATGGCCCATGTCATAGATTTTCAGGTATGAAGGGAACTAAAGTATATGGGCGCAGTGCAGGAAGGTGGGGTTGAGATACATGCATGTGAGTTTACCAATACTTAATTCTATAATTTTGTTCTAGCTTCTCAGTAAGCTACAATCCACAAGTTAAGATATGTACTTTTAATATGCATTTGTGTGTTTTAAGACAAATTCCTGATAATAGAAACCATGTAATATATTCTTCAGTATCCTGTGATTTATTTTGAAGTGATGAATAGAGCAAAAAGGTGCTTGTATTCTTCATAGAACTCCTACAGTTTGGAAGCAGGCCAAGAAGCCCACACTGACCCTCTGAAGAGCAACCTAATCCCCCACACCAATTCCCATAACTCTATACTTCCCATAGCTAATCCACCTAGACTGCACACTACGGTCAATTTAGCATGGCCAATCCACTTAACCTGCACATCTTTGGACTGTGAGAGGAAACCTACGCAGACACAGGGAGAACATGTAAACTCCACTCAGACAGTCGCCCAAGACTGGAATTGAACTTGGCTCCCTCGTGCTGTGAGGCAGCAGTGCTAGCCATTGAGCCACTGTGCCTCCCCTTTCCCCCAGTTTTATTGCTATCAAACATTGCAAACAGATATCAATTGAATTTAGCAGGTTTCGTTTGCTGATGTCTGATGATAATAGATGTCTCCAACAAAACTTTAAAGGTCGTTGATGCATGTGTGCCAGTACATTTTGTCACTTGAATATTCAGATTGATTCCGAGACACAATTCTACCATGTACCTCTTACAGTGGAGTAGCAGCACTCAACATGAACATTCCCAACCTGTGAATGTTTATAACTTGTATGCAGCTATTCTCCACTTCTTGTCTGTCAATTGCAGGTCATCTTCACAAATTTAAAACCAGACAGATGGTGAATAATCTTCACTAAGCCTGAAATAGAAGCAAGAACATGACTAAGCTTATGACTGGTAGAACATATAAATAAAAATGACCAGGGCAATGTAATTGCAACCAAGCAGGAGATCTTCTTGTCAAAATGTTAATACGTGATTTCAACGTAGAGAATACGATAATGAAGTTAAATGTAGCACACAAATTTATACAGTGAGAAATAAAGCAAAGGTTTTTTTTTCTGTAGTTATTTAAAGAAACCTTCTGGCAGATATTAATTTGAACAATCCTGTATGTGTCAGAATCATACAATCATATGATGATTTCAGCAGAGATTGAAGTCATTTGGCCCATCGTGTAAGTACACCGAGTCACCCTCCACTCTCTTTTCTCTTTAACCATGCTATTTTATTTTTGCTTTGGGTAATTATCCATGTCTCTTTTAACAGCTTTGTTTTATTATGCCTCCAACACATTCTCAGGTAATGCATAATGGATCCTAATCATTTGCTGGCCAGAAGAAGATTTCCCACATATCCTTGTTACTCATCTTAAATCTGTAACCTCTGCTTCTCTATCTTTCCACCAATGAAAACTGTTTCTCCCTATCTACTCTGTCCAGATGCTTCATGATTTTGAATGACTACCAAATCTCTGCTTAGTCCTCTGTTCTCCAGGGAGTACCCTCATTTATCCAACACATCCAGTAATTGAAAGCCATTCACATCAATCTTTTCTGATCCCTTTCTAATGCTTTCACATCTTTCCAGAAGTGTGGTGCCCAGGACATACTCTTTCAGGTGAAGCCTAACCAGGATTTCATATAGATCTACCTTAATCTCCTTGCATTTCTACTCCATTTCCCAATTTATAAAATGCAGGATAGTGAATACTTAGTTAACTATATCTCAACATACCCTGCCACCTTCAACTACTCGCACACATTTTATCATCGGCCCTTATGATCCTGGATCATTTATAAAATTATACCCTTTATGTTTTATTGTGTCTCCTTTCTCTTCCTACCAAAAGGAATCAATTCATAGTTCACTGCATTAAATTCCAACAGCAACTTGTCTGCCCACTCTATCAACCTCACTATAACCCATCTGAACTACTATATTCACAGAGGTAATACTTCCACGTATTGTGCTACTTGTAAATATTGAATTTGTTCCTGTTACAATCAAGTTCTGGTCACTAATTCATTAGGAGAAGTAGGAATTCCCAAGATAGGTTCCTGGGGAACCTTATTGAAAACTTTATCCAGTTGAGAAAACAACCTCTAACTAGCAGTCTTTGGGTCCAGTCACTCACATAATTTTGTATCCATGATGTTGCTATTTCCTTTCTTTCATGAGCTCAATCTTTGCTCTCAAACCTGTTGAACGGCACCACATCTGATGCCTTTTAGATGCCTATGTACATCACATCAATTGCATTAACCTTTTGCGCCCTCTCTGCAATTGCATCAAAACCCTAAGCAGGTTTATTAAACATTACCTTAAAGTTTCTCAGTTGGCTTTCCATAACTAAACCTATTTGCCTGTGACTATATTTTATGTCCCGAATTAACAGTTATAGAGTCATAGAGTCATAGAGATATACAGCATAGAAACAGACCCTTCGGTCCAAATCGTCCATGCCGACCAGATATCCCAACCAAATCTACTCCCACCTGCCAGCACCCGGCCCATACCCCTCCAAACCTTTCCTATTCATATACCCATCCAAAATGCCTCTTAAATGTTGCAATTGTACCAGCCTCCACCACATCCTCTGGCAGCTCATTCCACACACATACCACCCTCTGCGTGAAAAAGTTGCCCCTTAGGTCTCTTTTATATCTTTCCCGTCTCACCTTAAACCTTTGCCCTCTAGTTCTGGACTCCCCGACCCCAGGTAAAAGACTTTGACTATGTAGCCTATCCATGCCCCTCATAATTTTGTAAACCTCTATAAGGTCACCCCTCAGCCTCTGACCCTCCAGGGAAAACAGCCCCAGCCTGTTCAGCCTCTCCCTATATATTAAATCCTCCAACCCTGGCAACATCCTTATAAATCTTTACTGAACCCTTTCAAGTTTCACAACATCTTTCCGATAGGAAGGAGACCAGAATTGCACGCAATATTCCAACAGTGACCTAACCAATGTCCTGTACAACCGCAACATGACCTCCCAACTCCTGTACTCAATATTTTGACCTATAAAGAAAAGCATACCAAAAGCCTTCTTCACTATCCTATCTACCTGCGACTCCACTTTCAAGGAGCTATGAGCCTGCACTCCAAGGTCTCTTTGTTCAGCAACACTCCCTAGGACCTTACCATTGAGTGTATAAGTCCTGCTAAGATTTGCTTTCCCAAAATGCAGCACCTCGCATTTATCTGAATTAAACTCCATCTGCCACTTCTCATCCCACTGGCCCATCTTTCCTATCACTGAGTTTAAATTAACTATCCTGTCGTTGCTGGGCATATATTTCAATTAGATAGTCTAATTCCTACAACCTCTGGAGAATGTAGGTCAATTCTGAGAAGGACTGGATGGCAATCCAATCCCAAAGGCTATCAAGTTCACAGAAGTCTTGAATTTTACACTCATGGATCATTTCAAGCAGTGACTAGAGCATCTATCAATCCTCAATCCACAAACATATCTAGGATATAACTGATGCCATTTTCTCCCCAGCACAATGCTCATATTCTCCCCCCATGATGAAGAGAGTTAGGAATTTATTTAAGGTTGGATGTAAATATGTTTGTGGTGGTTCCAAGGAAATTTACTAGATATGAAGAAAGGAACACAGCTAGTGTTGTCATTCCTATGCTGATATTTAACAACTGATCAAATACTTCAAAGCCTCTGTACCTATTTATGCCTTTGGCAATCAGAATTCAATCGATTCATACTTCAAACATACTCAAAGACTGAGCTTCCACAGCTCCCGACAGTAGAGAAATTTGAATGTTTGTGCCATGCATGGATGACTGACCTGTGGTCAGCATCGCAGTCTGGGAAGTATGTGCTACAGTCAGCATGAATGAGAAAAAAATCTAGAAAAGTGTCCTGTCGTCAACAGATCAGGAAGCGTGTCCTGCAGTCAGTGTCACAGTGAAGCAGTCTGGGAAAAGTGTCCTGCAGTCAGTATTGCACTGTGGCTGTCTAGAAAGTGTGTGCTGTAATCAATATTGTAGTGTGGCTGTCTGGAAAAGTGTTTTGTTGAATAAAACAACAATAGGGATTACACAAAAAGTCTGTAGTTATATTGACTAACAAGGAGCTGCAGCTATGGACAATACATAAATTGTCATAATTTAGATAAGTGTAGTATTAACTACCAAAATATGTAAAAGACAAGCAATATAATTGAGTAATCTAAGTAAGGTAAAGGAAGGCAAGTAAAGGTTACATGAGGAAAATAAGTTTAAGACCAGGTGTGACAAGGGAACTCAGTCCAATGTGGAAAAACTGGGATCCTCCCAGTAGGCTGGATGACCACAACTACAGAAAGTACTACCAGTTTGATTAACTTTGCTCTGGGGTTTAGAGCATAAGCATTGGCTAGATGCGCAGCAGTGCATGAGTGAGGCTGGGAGTTATTTTTAAAATCTAGAATCCCTACAGTGTGGAAACAGGCCGTTTGGCCCAACAAGTCCACACCGACTCTCCAAAGAGTATCCCACCCAGACTCATTCCCGACCCTATTATTTTACATTTCCTATGGCTATTTAGCATGGCCATTCACCTAACCTGCTCATCTTTGGACTGTGGGAGGAAACTGGAGCACCTGAAGGAAACCCACGTTGACACTGAGAGAATGTGCAAACGTCACTCAGACAGTTGCCTGAGGCTGGATTCAAACCTGGGTCCCTGGTGCTGTGAGGCAGCAGAGCTAAACACTGAGCCACCGTGCCACCCCAAAGAGGGCATGTGGAGAGGATATTTTAAAGGTGGTCCTCCTGTAGCTTAAGGAGCGTAGTCTGAGAGGGAATGGGTGACCATGAGCCAGGAGAAGGCAGGCAGGCAGTTTGTCAGGAAAGCTTCAAAGTGCATCTCAGTTAAGAACAGATTTTCTCTGTTCGTAACCAGTGAGAGTGATGGTTCTTCAGGATAGTGCAGCCAGAGCACAGCTACACAATGGGGAGAACCAGAAAGACAGGGAGATCAATAGTGATAGGAGATTCAATCATGAGGGTTACAGACAGGATTTCTATGTCCCCAAATGTGACTCCAGGATGATATGTTTTCCCCATTCTGTCTGGGTCAAGGATGTCACTGAATGTCTGCGGAGTATTCTGAAAGAGGAGGACAAACAATCAGAGATCATGCTTCACATTGGAACGAATAACGTGCAGATAAAGGAATCCTGCAACTATAATTTAGAGTGCTGGTTAGCAGATTAAGAAGCAGGACTCAAAGATATTGGAGTCGGATCATAGACCAGATGAGTGTGTGACTGAAGAGTTGGAGTAGGAAGGAGGGCTTTAGATTCTTGAATCTCGGTGTTCATTTGTGAAGAAGGTGAGGCCTGTAAAAATCCAACAGGTTGCAGCTGAAGCAGAATGAGATTGCTAACACCTCCTCCCTCTCAATGCTGTTTTGTTCAAGTAAATCATAATCACCCTCTCTGAGTTCTCAATGTACCATATCTTTCTCTATTGTGAATAGATGCAAAATACTTATTTCAAACCTCAGCTATAGCTTCCAGTTCCACACACAGATTACTACTTTGATTCCGAACAGGCTCTATTCTTTAATTGTCCCCAAACACTTATAAAATGTCTTTGTATTTCTCTTAATGTTACTCACCAGTGTCTCGTTATGTCTCCTCTTTACTCTCCTAATTTAGATTTTAAGCAAACCCATGTACCATCCATATGCCTCTCAGACATCTGCTGTTTGAGGACTTCATTTTAAGTTCTATTCATATAGTCTCATTTAAGGAGCCTATTATGATATCATCCCACTTACTGCAGTATAGAGTCACACAGCACAGAAACAGACCCTTCAGTCTGACTCACCCATGCCAATCAAGTTTCCAAAAACAAACTGCATTTGGCCCATGTCTGTCTAAACCTTTTTGATCCCTTGATTAACATTACCTCCTCTTTTACATCCCTCCACCTCTACGGCCTGGTGGTTAAGCAGTGAATGCGACTAGAGAATGGAGTTGTATGTGTGAGGTGGTGCCAGCCTTGGTCGTAAACACCAACACTTTGTGCCTGATGAGGAGCTATGTCGGGTTGCAAACATTTTCCCAGGTGCACAACTCCTTTCAAAGATGGTGGAGACACAAGGGATGCCCATCTTTCAACGGATATCTGCTGAGTAGTGTGTTATGTAAAATAGCATCAAAATCAATTGTGAGGGGCACCATAGGAGTGGGGTTGGTATTTAATGAAGTGAGTTTGGTAACAAATGGTGAGAAATCTTACTAGGCCTCTCGTTTCCAGAAAGCTTCCAAAAAACTCATTGCACCTCGCAACTCCAATCCAAGTATTATCCATGTTCACCAGCTCCTCACCAGGCCCATCAAGGTCAGCAGGAAGTGATCCAAGAAAACTATTTTGAGTAGCTCAGTTCAAACAGTGCTTTCAAAATAATAATGAAAGTGCAGTAAACCCATCCCTCAAACATTGCACCGTCATATATAACTCCCTTCTCTGCCCATCCGTGCGGAGTTGCACAATCCACTTGTTCAATGGAAACATACCGTACATGTAGTAACCTGAAAGCACTTGTGTATTGTACTATACCTACATCATCTGTCACAGAGATGACTACATTCCATTCTGAACAGCTTTCCAAGGTGCCTCCAGGTATTTTAGTTAAAAAGCCAGTGATTGTCAATTTGTAGAGAAACCTTCTGTCACACTAAGTGGAGGGAAAGAACAAACAATTGCTTTGAAGCTTGGATCTAGATGGTGGTTGATGGTATGGCATTATCACAAATTTTATTCCGTTTTCACCAAAGATTTTTTTTCATAAATTATACAGGTTTTATCACTTCATCAGTTTGCACTGATGCATTATTAGAAAGTAATTGCTCTTTAGAAACTGACCTTTAGAAAAACAGCATTCTGTTTGTGACTCCAATAACATTGCAGGCCTTCTTTGCAATATAATTCTCATAGGTTGAATAGGAAAGGCTAAGTTTAGTATAAATGTTCCCTGTTGGTTCACAATGCTTAAGGAACTCTGTGGCTCCTTTATGCATTTTGGAGTTGGAAACGTACCAAAGGTACATGAACCTGACATACTCCTCAAAGTGTCCGTATCGGAACTAGGAAAAGAACTACAGCACAGGCTTCAACACCCCTGATTAGCAGAGCTATATACTCTACACGCTCATCGCAGGGTTCCTGGACAACATCAGGAACATGAATATCAACAAAGATGAGGTGATGGTCTCATTCGACGTTACGGCATTTTTTGCTTCAATTGATATAACTTTAACCAAAGAAACTATAGCAAAATTCCTGGACAACCAGAACAAACAATTCAACTATAAACCCAACAACAAAGACAGCATATTAAAACTACTTGACCTATGCCTGACTATACAGTTCATCTTCAATGATCAGGTTTCTGAACAAATCAATGGGACACCTTTGGGTTCACCCATCTTGGGGTCATAGCTGAAGTGGTAATGCATAGACTCAAACACACAGCCTTCAACTGATCCAACCCAAGCTATGGATCAGGTAGGTCGATGAACTTATGTGATAATCAAAAGATCTGAAATTGAGGACACACACCAGAAAATCAGTAGCATTTTCACCGGCATCAAATTTATCAGAGAGGCAAGAGAACAACAACTAACTCCCATTTCCAGGTGTAATGATTACAAGGACACAGATTGGTGAACGCACAACAAAAGTGTATAGAAAGACCACACATACCAAAACTACAACAGCAACCACCCGAACACTCATAAGAGGAACTGCATTGGGATCCTATTCAAAAGAGCAGCAACACACTGCAGCACCCTGCAACTGTGAAGAGAAGAAGGAAATTACCTATACAAAGGCTTTGCTAAAAACGGATATCCCCACAGCTTTGCAGCAGATGCCTGGCAGACAAGCAACACCAAGAAGACAAGACATGCCCCAACCCACTGGATACTCTCCCATACATTAAAAACGTTTTGGAAATGACAACTAGACTGCTTTGACCACTAGGGAACTTGACAGCACACAAACCAATAGCCACACTCAGACAGTGGCTCACCAGAATTTTATGGAATGAGAAATGAATAATTGGTAGTCTAGTTGTATAACGTCCTTTGGGAAGAGTGACCATATTATTTTAGAAATCTACATTAAGATGGAGAGTAATTCTGAATCTAAATAAGATTGGATTGGCAGACAGAACAAAATGGAAAGGGGTGTGATTTGGCTGTGATACATTGGGGAACATTACTTGTAAGTGTGAGGTGGACAGGCAATGGTAAATATTTAAAGAGTACATCAAGGAACTGGAACATTTGTTCATTCTTGACTGGCACAATTAGGAAGGATTGATCCAAAGAAGCAGCTTACAAATTGGCCAAAAGGTGCAGCAGACCTGAGGATTAGGAGTAGTTTAGCTTTCAGCAGAGAACGATAAAGGTATTAATTAAGAGGGACAAGATAGAATCCGAAAATTACTTGAGCGGAATACACAAATCGATTGTCGACTCCTGTAAACTATAAATAAGTACGTGAAGAGCAGAAGAGTAGTGAAGGCAAATGCAGGTCCTTTCAATTAGAAATGGGAATTTATAATGAGGAACGATGGGATGGAAGATCAATTAAATACATATTTTGGCTCTGTCTTCACAAAACAAAGGACACCAATAATGCAAAGGTTTTGGGAAAACAGGATGGAACAAAGGATATCAGTACTAAATGTTGGGGAAATTAATGGGGGGAATTGCCCAACGTCAACAAATTTCCCAAGTCCAATCATCTATATGGAGGAGAAAGTGAGGACTGCAGATGCTGAAGATCAGAGCTGAAAATGTGTTGCTGGAAAAGCACAGCAAGGTCAGGAAGAAGATTGCAGGTTAGGAAGGCGGTGCTGAGTTCAAAGGATTTGACTGAGACAAGATGGGGGGAGGGGAAATGAGGAAACTGGAGAAATCTGAGTTCATTTATATCCCAGAGTACTTAAGAATGTGGCTCTAGAAATACTGAATGCAATGGTGGGGGTGCTTTCCAAGATTCTACAGACCCTGGAATACTTCATGTTGAATAAAGGATAGCTAACGTAACCAATTACTTAACAGAAGGGAGCATACAGGGAACTAAAGACCAATTAGCCTCACATTGGTAGTAGGGAAAACACTAGAATGTTGTTAGAATTTTTCAAGGATGGCATTGACAAAGAGGAGTCAATGGATGTGGTTTATGTGGACATTCAGAAAGCTTTCAATAAGGTCCCAAATAAAAGATTAACATGTAAAATTAAAGCACATGGCATTGAGTGTAGTATACTGACCTAGATAGAAAACTGGTCGGCAGACTGGAACAAAGAATCAGCCAGGTGAAGTCAGGGACTGACGGCAGACCTCAGGGGCCAGTGCTTGGACCTCAGTGATTCACAATAAATGTTATTGATTGAGATGAGGGAACTAAATATAATATCGCCAAGTTTGCAGATGACGTAAAACTAGGTGAGAGGGTGTACTATGAGGAGGATGCAAATATGTTTCAGTGAGATTTGGACAGTTGAGTGAGTAGGTAAATGTATGGTAGATGATGTATACTATAGATAAATGTGAGTTACTCACTTTAGTAGCAAAAACAAGAAGATAGATCATTATTGCAATGGCAACAGATTGTGAAATGGGGAGCACAATGTATGGCCATAATCTTCCAGAGTTTTACAGAAATATTTACATTTTCTCATGTTCCTGGATAAAACTCAAAATGTTAAACCTGGCCGGACTCTGCAATTTTCAAACTGCAGAGCTAGAACCAACATTTTACATGGAGTCAGGGCTTGGACAATCACCATCCTGTTGAAACCAGACAGTCCTGGAACTGGCTGGCGAAGTGCTAAAAGCCACGCTGTTTCAGAACAAACTGTTGTTTTTACCTCCAGTGAACCTGCTTTGTTCGAAGAATATTACACAGACTTGACAATATCCAGCTCAGTAAGAGGCCAGAAGCACAGTGTGACGAGGACAGCATTTGACAGTTCAATGTTTGAAAATATCTTCTGCAACCTTCAAAAGTATGGAATGCAGTCACCTCATTGGATCTTCCTGACCCGGCCCAACTCTATGACATAGGCCGTAGAACCTTCGAGAAGGATGTGAACAGGATAAAAGGGGAACAAAAGCAAAAATTGCTGGAAAAGTTCAGCAGTGGGCAGCATGGTGGCTCAGTGGTTAGCACTGCCACCTCGCAGCGCCAGGGATGCAGGTTCAATTTCAGCCTCGGGCGACTGTCAGTGTGGAGTTTGCACATTCTCCCCGTATCTGTGTGGGTTTCCTCCCACAGTCCAAAGATGTGCGGATCAGATGAATTGGCCCTGCTAAATTGCCCATAGTGATAGGTGCATTAGTAGGGAGTAGGTGAATGGGTCTGGATGGATTACACTTCAGAGGGTTTGGTTTCCGTGCTGTAGGGAATCTAATATAAAGGTCTGGTGGTATCTATGGAGAGAAATCAGAGTTAATGTTTCATATCTGGTAAGTCTTCCTCAGAGCACAGCAATTTCTGTTTTTGCTTCTGATTTCCAGCAACCGCAGTTCTTTCTGATAAAAGGGGAAAGCTGAAGCAACAGTTCACTCTCCTTTTTGCATCTTCTTCAAGCGTCTCTTGAGAGACACCGCAGTCAGATGACCTGAAGACCAGAACTAGCTCCAGATGACAAAAGAGGCCCAAATTGATGACCACAGACCCTGAAACATCAGTCAACCTTTAAAGAAAGAGGAACAGGCTATCCCAGGCTTATTGATTTTGTCTTTCAGACAAACATTCAAATATAGCGATAGCGATCTGTGGATAGGGTGTAAAGAATTCCTCAAAAGTGCACATCAGAAGCAGAGAGCTAGCGTATATTTGAGACTGTTTACTCAGAGATTTAAGATTGTTTTCTGAAGAGTCCTGTGTATAGATTGATGGAGTTTAATTAAAGTATTGGAGCACAATCTGGTAAATCTGATAAAGTGTTCAATAAAATTGTAATGGATCTTCCCTTGACCTTTGTCCCCTTTGTTTATATCAATGCGTAACACACCTAAATTAAAAATGGTTACTACAAACTGGTCAATGTTAGTCAGGGTAAATTTACCCACACAGCAAAAAAGACCTGAACATCCTTGAATATCAGTTGCCAAAAGTAAGCATGCAGGTGTAGCAGATGATGAAGAAGGCAAATGGTCTGTTAGCCTTCATACAGGATTCAAGTACATGTGCAGGGATGTGTTTTTGCAATTGTGCAGGATCTTGGTGAGATCGCACCTGGAGCATTATGTGTGGTTTTGGTCTCTTTATCTGAGGAAAGATGTTCTAGCTATGGAAGGACAGCAGTGAAAATTTCTCAGACTGTTTTCTGGGACAACGAAACGACATACGAAGAGAAATTGGATTGATTAGGACTATATTCACTGGAATTTAGAAGAATGAGGAGAGAATCTCATAGAAACCAATAAAATTCTAACAGGATGAGATAGGGTAAGTGCAGGAAGGATGTTCCCAATGACCTTAGAGTTCACTGATTGCTAATGATCGAGAAATATATATTTATGTTACCTTCTTGGCTACAACACTAACGTTTCCTTATCCAAAAGCATGAACACAAGAAGTAATGGAATTGCTTGGCCAACTGATTACCACATTGAATCCCTATAATGGTGGAATTAGGCTTTCAGCCCATCATGCCCACACTGATCCTCCAAACAGCATCCCACACAGATCTACCCCATCCCTCTAACCCTGCATTTCCCTTGGCAAATTCACCTAGCCTGCACATCCCTGGACCAATTTAACATGGACAAACATCTTTGGACCCTGGAAGGAAACCAGAGCAAACCAATGCAGACACAGGGAGAATGTGCAAACTCCAAACAGACAGTCACTTGAGGGTGGAATTGAACCTGGGTTCCTGGTACCTTGAGGCAGCAGTGCTAACGACTGAGCCATAGTGCTACCTCATTTCCAAGATGCTCAGTGCAACAGGGATATGAAGTAAAATAAGTGGTTCCATTAGTTAATTGCAATAAACAAGTACAATCAGAGAGGTAGGAACTCTAATAATTTTTTCTTACTTTTTCCCAATTTAGATTTGCACTTCATTTCAATTCAAATTGCCTGGTCATCGGTCACCAATTTCTATTGTCTTTAAATTAATTCCCAAAATATGGACCTCACTGACTGGGGCATTCCATTTTGGTACCAACCCCTAATTGGCTAAAGGCAGTTAATAGTTAATGACATGGCTTGGGTTTGCAGTCACATGTAGACCAGACCAAATAAGGATGGCAGATTTCCTTCTCGAAACAACGTTTGTGAATTAAACGGATTGAATACAATAACAATTAGCAGTGGTTACATGGCTGTCCTTTGGCTTGCTTTATATTCCAGAATCCAGAATTTACCACCTGTCAAAGTGAAGTATCAGCCCATGTCCTGAACATAGTCTGGAGTTCTGGATTATTAACCTAGTAATACTATCACTATGCCACCACCTCCCCTCTAAGTGAATGTTCGAGGTTGCACTAAATTTCAATTTCTTGGCACTTGGACAAACTTAAACAAATTCTACAAAACTCCAATGTTTTCTTGGAAGGATCTGGGAACTAAGGTCACAGAACGATGCAGCAAAGATAATTAGACGTATTGTGCTTGTGCATGCCCTTTAAAGAAGTTATCCAACTTTCTTATTCTTTCCCTTTTCCCCCCTTTTTTTGTCTTGTTACTTATCCAATGATCTTTTAAAAGTTATCACTTGATTTGCATCCATCATCTTTTCATATAATCAATACCAGAACATTAAAATAAACTTTCACATATCATCTCTAACTTTTTTTAGTCTTCTTGAATTTGTGTTCTGTAGCTAGTGATTATGTACAAGAAACTACTAGAAACATAGTTTTCTTTATTTATTCTATTAATGTATTCCATGATTTTGAATGCTCTATCACCCCTTAACAATATTACCTCCATGCAAAAAAACCCAAATTTCTTGCCAATCAAATAACAGCAATCTTTTAAAATCTGACACCATTGTCGTAAATCATCTTTGCATTCTTTCTAGGATATTTATATCCTTCCTAACATATATTTCTTTAATGTCTTATTCTCCATCTTCCACTCAAAATGAACCAGATGGTGACACAATAATCTCTCTTAAAGTGTTTAATATCTCGATTGTTGCTCTTTCTTAATGTTAAATGATCAGAACTTTGCACTGGGTATTTTTTTTAGATAGAGTCATATCTTGAAGTATTTCCTCTCCATACAACGTGCTAACTCCTAAATTTTTAATCATTTTTCATTTAGCATTCTTAAATGAAGCTATTGTACAAAAATATGGAAATCAATATAATTTCTTCAAGTGGACCTCTTTTGGCATTGCTTGTAATCAGTATACTCACCACTGCCAATTTTTTTGATTCTGTATTAATTTGGTGTGCTTTCTCTGTTCATTTCTGTCCTGTCATGAATTTCTCTCTTTTTCTATTGCATTATGGGTCCAACTGTATTTCCCATGCCCTCAATGCCTTTGCTTTATCTCATGCTTGATGTATCTCTCTGCTGGTCTCTCTTCCTCAAATGACAGAGATCTCTCAAATGACAGAGATCTCTGCAGCTAAAGATTTTTCAAGTTCATTTGAACTGAGTAACAATGATCTTTTTGGGGTAGTTTGTAAGAGAGCTAATAAATTAATGAGTACAACCATACACCTAACAATTGGAGGAATGAAATAACAGAAATAAGGTAATTTACCCCTCAAGTTTTAATGAAATCATGTTCCATCTGTGACAATTTGTGGCTTTTCTCTATCATCCTGGAAACCTATAGTGAATAAACATCTGTCTCAAATTTAAAATTAACAATTGATTAAGCATCATTTTGCATTTACAGAAAAGAATTAAAACTCCCATGATATTTTGCGAGTCGAGGTGGGTTCCTAATTTCAATACTGAAAGACTTGGCTCCAATTTTAGGCTCTGCTCCTTTGTCCTAACTCTGTCAGCTGACAATCTATCCTATCTGCTCAACTTTAATATCTTGAAGGCCTTACAAGATTATGGAGTGGGCCATGACTTAATGGGTAATGGAGCCAAAAAAGAATATGCTCATTTAGCAAGGGCACAAGACATTCAAAATTGAAAAGGAGCAGCACCAAGGACAAGACATACTAAAACTCAGACTGAGTGCCCAAGTACAAAAAGAATAGTGAGCTAAATGATTAAAATTGAAGCCCAACAAAAGCAAGAACTGACATGGGGTTAAGGTGGAATAATACTGAGATGTCCAGAAATGACAACTCGCTGAATGTACGTTCTTGATAATGAAAATTATTTTTTTACATAATAAGTCAGTAGATTCTTCTCTTCTATTTTAAACATGGGCACCATATCTGAACTTGTTTCTAATCCATTAATATAACCATTGTGTCCATTTATTAAGCTGTGTAATGGTTTCAAAGGGACAGATTGGGTTACAAGCTTAAAAGAATGCATCATTCACAGTAGACCGCTCCTTCCCTTATAAAACAACATAACCATCCACCGACCATAAGCAATACCACAGGAGATCTAATAGCATTAAAAATATAAACAGGAGGTGGGAGGAGGGTGAATCACATTTCATTGTGTGAACTTCCATCCATTTGTAGTCTCAGGCTTTCTCCTTTCTCCTCCTACCACCACTGCCCATGAATATCAATAATATTCATTGCTTTAAATTGCACCCATAAATGATAGGAAAGCAGGTAGAGTTGGATTACATGCTGTTCTGATCATTAACTGGGCAATAAACAGTCTGCCTTTGATGTTGCCCTCAGTTCTCCATTTAGAACTCATTACTGGCACATTAATAGACTGACAATAATAGCAGGTGTTATTCAACACAATTACAGCAGCTTTAACAAGCTATGAATTATCTGGATTAGTTTCAAAGATTCCAATTAGTTTCTCTTCAGTTAATGATGGCTAGTTTTTATACATGACTTGTCTGATGAGGTGGTACACTCTTTAAAAACCTTAAATTAAACATATAAGATGTTTATTGAATATATTCCTAACGTGCTTAGAGTACAGATGCTTGGTGCCTTTTATCATTCAGCATGTGTTGCCGACACCTAAAATTAAATGGTTTTGTGCATTTGGCCTGAATGCAACCCAAGACTGAAAGCAGGAAAGTCACTGATAAAGGCAACTGGTTTGATCCAGAAGCCCCAAACAGGCTGCTCCACACAGATAGCAGATGGCATGCAGCCTACTGCCAGAGTGCATTATTCAACTTCAATTAAAACATTCCTTTTCTTCAAGCATGACACCTTTGACATTCGCATTAACTGGAATCCAAGATTTCATATCTTAGAAGCTGCTAACCTCCATTCACTGGCAGCTTAGAACCTTGTCACTGAAGGTCTCCGGCAATTCCAAGCTTCAGTCGTTAATCCTTAATATAATAATCATAATGTATTCAACATTAAAGCTGTAGAGATTAACTGAATTGCCTTAGAAACATCATTGACTTTGTTAGCATTCTCTGTTTTGGAAAACAACTTCTAGGAGCAACATTTTTATTGTTCTTCATACCAATGCAGTGAGGAATACAGAAAATTTAATATTGACATTGTGTAAATGGTGTCCTGAAACCAGCATGTGCACTCATATATACTGAGGAATAAAGTCTGTGTTGCTTAATAAGACATTTTACAACATTGACCAGTAATGAAGCAAAAGGTATTACAGAGCATGCAATATAAATTAGACAGCCATTAAACCATTGATAGTCTTACATTAGTTTATATAATCTAAACATGCTCCATGTGATTTGATAACTGAGATGGTCACAACTGTGAAAATTAGACTTCACTTTAAATTCATTGAGCAATCTTTTACCAGATCCAAAGCTCTTCATGAGGTCTTCAATCATGCTAATCATTTCAGTTTCAGTAACTTTATTAGACAAGTTGCACTGAGCTACATGAAGAAAACTGATAGACAAAAAAAATTCAAATGAAAATTAAATATAATAGATGTTGGAAGTCTGAAATTAAAAAAGGCAGAAAGTGCTGGAGAAACTCAGCAGATATAGTCATTGAGTTATAGAGATGTACAACACAGAAACAGACCTTTCGGTCCAATTTGTCCATGCTGACTCAGGTATCCCAACTCAATTTGGTCCCACCTGCCAGCACCGGCCAATATCCTTCCAAACCCTTCCTATTCATATACCCATCTAAATGCCTATTAAATGTTGTAATTGTACCAGCCTCCACCACTTCTTCTGGCAGCTCATTCCCTACATGTACCACCCTCTGAATGAAAAAGTTGCCTGTTAGATCTCTTTTAAATCTTTCCACTCTCACCCTAAACCTATGCACTCCAGCTCTGGACTCCCCGACCCAGGGAAAATACTTTGTTTGTTTATCCCATCAATGACTCTCATGATTTTATAAACCTGTATAAGATCACCCCTCAGCCTCCGACGCTCCAGGGAAAATAACACCAGCCTATTCAACCTCTCCCTACAGCTCAAATCCTTCAACCCTGGCAACATCCTTGTAAATCTTTACTGAACCCTTTCAAGTTTCACAACATCCTTCCGATAGGAAGGACACCCAATTTTGGTGTCATCTGCAAACTTACTAACTATACCTCTTCTGCTCACATCCAAATCATTTATTCAAATGAGGAATAGTAGTGGACCCAGCACCGATCCTTGTGGCACTCCACTGGTCACAGGTCTCATGTCTGAAAAACAACCCTCCAGCACCACCCTCTGTCTTCTATCTTTGAGCCTGTTCTGCATCCAAATGGCTCATTCTCACTGTATTCCATGTGATGTAATCTTGTTCACCAGTCTCCCATAGGGAACCTTGTCGAATGCCTATCTGAAGTCTATGTAGATCACATCTACTGCTCTGCGCTCATCAATCCTCTGCAATATTGTGGAGAGAGAATCAAATTTAGCATTTTGACTCTTTTACAGAACCAGTGTTATGAACAATTCTGAAGAACAGCCACGTCAGACTCAACATATTAACTCTGTATTTCTCTCCACATATGCTGTCAGATCTGTTGAGATTCTCCAGCACATTTTAAAAAAGCAATTTTAATAAGAGTGTTTATTCCTCTAATGGTGAGTAACATGATTTTAAATAATTGAAAATGATTTTAAAGAACTATACGGAGTGATTTACAAATTTTGTTTGATGTATATTATTCAGCTCTTCAGTGTATTTAAAAGTTTCTAATATTTAAAGTATGCCTTCTAGTACCAGTGTTATTTTGCTTAATTTGAAATGCTTTCTTGAAAAGTCACAGTGCAGTCAATCAATTGAAACTTGCTGCTCTCATTGTCTTGATCTGCAGAGATGGCCAGGTTTATTGTGGAAGCTCGATTATACTTGATGGAATTTGCTGTAGCCTTCTGCACTCTTTTGCATTGGTTTGGATAATTTCAGTCAGTTCTCATTAGCAAAGCTAACGTGAAAGAGCAGAAACTTTAGGTCTATATATAAAGTTGATTCACTAACAGGTCAAAGTGATTTTCAAGTACAGATGTGAAACCCAACTGGTACATTGAGGCTTCAACCACAGTGGGGAACAAAGGTGTGATTGCCTTGAGTAGTTTGAGTCTGCAAAGCAGGGAACAACACAGTTACTGCCTCATTCCCCAAACTATCCCCGGAGGAATGTGAAAAGTAATTTCAATGGGTGCAAAACTACAAAAACCATAAGCATATGACATCATAATATAGAATCCCTACAGTGTGGAAGCAGACCATTTGAGTCCACACCAACCCTCTAAAGAACATCCCCCTGAGACGCGTCCCCTCACCCTGACCCTACCCCCACATTTCCAATGGCTAATCCACCTAGCCTGAACATCCCTGGATACTATGGGCAATTTAGCATGGCCAATCCACCTAATCTGCATAATTCTGGACTATGGAAGGAAACCAGAGTGCGCAGAGGAAAGCCATGCAAACACAAGGAGAACGTGCAAGGCAGCAGTGCTAATTATTGAGCCACCATGCCACATTCTAGATCAAAACAGTGTAGCAAGTTTCAATTGATTGCAATAGTTTGTGAATTTTCAAGAAAGCTTTTCAAATTAAGCACAATATTACATACAAATCCTGCACCATGATGCTGATGACACTAGGACTCGTGTAGAATTTGCATGTAGGATTCAGTCCTCCAAATTCTATGTGAACTCTGCTTTATTTTGTGGTTTAAGCCAATATTTCTACCTGCATGCATTGATAGGTTATCAAATTAAAACTCTCCAGAGTAATGTATAAGATCTCTCTTCACACATTCTTTCTTGACTACTGTCTTCTCTCTTACAAAGAAAAACTCGTGTGATTAGTTACATCATCATGATTTACATGAATTTCATTACACCAAAAACTTGGGAAATGTTTGGTCTGAGTTCAAGCAATAACTTTCTGGTTTGCATTCTGTTACAATACATTAATATTATTGTTTGCTTACCCTTTTGCTGACATCTACAGAATCCCTCTGGCTTGGTGCACTCAACAGGAGAAACTTTGCCATAGAGATTGTTTACCTTTGATTTGATTCATTGTTGTCACATGTACCTTTGTACAGTGAAAAGTTTTGTTTTTCGAGCATACAGGTGGATCACAGCATACAAGGACATAGAGATCATAGAGTGTTTAGACAGACCGAGGCGCACAGATTACGGCTACACAGGAAGTGCACAAAAGCAAGATCAGCATTTGATTTGAGATTTAAGAGAATATTATTAGTAAATTTTACAGACTTAGAATTGAGGTTTAAAATGGAATCAATGCATGAAGGTAGAAATATTGGCTTAACTCACGAGATAAAGCAGAGTTCACACAGAATTTGGAGAACTGAATCCTACATGCATATTCTAACCATGATGTGAATTCTAGTGCGTCATCACATAATGATGCAAGACTTGTATGGTTGTAGGAAATGTGAGAATAAGACCTGCTGTACAGAGCTCTCAAAGAGTTGCCCAGTGTTGCCGCCATCTTTGTGGGTGACTTTCTTCGAAGGGACTAATAAGTACTATTGCTTCACTACTGACTGAAAAATCCAGCCTACAATCTATATGGTGGAATTCCAGGTATTGTCAAAGAAACACTTATTATTTTATTTTTCTGTGGAATTGAACATCAGTGCACAAAGTCACTTTTTGTTTGAGTAAACCATTTATTTGATTTGTGGAGGATGCATGCATGTTATGGTATTTTGTAGCTACTTCATTAATGCATAAAGAAGAACAAGACAACACAACCAAGGATTTAGAAATGTCATTGTAGCCTGTCACTTCAATGTATTATTTTTGTTCTTATTGATTTAATAAATAATGCAAATTCTTTCTGCTGCTAGAAACTTTCAGCTCAAAACTGGTGTTGCCAATTCCTGCTGCCTCCAGGAGATTTGCCTGCCTGAAAATCCCTGACTGAAATAAAATGATGTCTTTATGTAAATGACAAGGGGACTGGGAAATGCAATTCAGGCTCTGTTCTCGTTCAGTCAGTGAATTATACAGTATTTGAATAGTAATTGGTATGGAATATGTCATAAGGCTGTGGTACTGTTTGGAACTGGTGTGTCAGAAGTAACAAGAACAGTGTTCAACAGTTTTAATTCATGTGGGAGGTGACGTGATATTTCACAGCTCAATTATTCTTGTTATTTTATATAATATGCGAAAACTCTTATCAATTTTTAACACCAAGGGATTCTACATGCATTACATCAGTCAACGCAGAGACTGTACAGTCAAATATCACCATAGTACATATTAGAATTATTTTTATTTTCCTCAAGCCCTGTGGTTTGTAGCAGACATCAGGAAAATGATCATGAAATCTGCTGGATTGTTGAGAAACTCCAATTAGATCACTAATGTTCCTCACGAACATACTTGACATTGCTCCTCAATCTGGTGTAGCCGGTTAACTCTTATTATCCCAGTGGTAGGTAAGAATGGACAACATCTAATGGGTGGATTCTCTAAGGAGTGGCTATCTCATGAAGGTTGACACTCTGCCCCTTCTTTTTTATGAATGGAGAGCACTGCATTTCTGAGAGGAGGTTCACTCAGGGTTCCGTCAGGAATGGAGAGTTATACATCCAATCTGACAGTTCCCTGATTACACAGAACAGTTGGAGAAGGCCAGCCTCACCCCCATTGACAGCAGTCAGCTGCTGTATTCTGACATTTAAAGGCCCAGAATTCATCACCTTGCCAGCTATGATCAAACGGTAAGTATGAAAGGTAAATGTCATATTAAAGTGTTGGGAGGGTAAGTTTGCTGAGCAGTAGTGGAAAAGGGTGCCAGACAGCAGGATGCCTAGCTGCCAAGTAAATAGTGTTCCAGCTGGGTAAGGTGCTAGCTGGGAAAGTGTCTGGATACCATTGGTAGGATACCAAATGGGTAACATGTACGGTGACAGAGAAATAGTGTTTTGGGTGGGTTAGGGTGTCAGGTGGTTAGGAGGCCAAGCAGGAAGGGGTTTGGGTGCCAGGTGGGTAGGATGCTAGCTGCAAGGTCACAAGGGAACCAGGTAAGTCATGCAGTCTTTCAATTAGGTCTGGGAGAAATCTGGTCAGGAGGAGTGCAGGAAGGGTTGAGGTTAGGCCTGGGAGTTTTGTTCTGGCGACGGAAGTGGTGAGGTCAGGTCTAGTCTGGTCTGTTGGCAGAGGAAGGAGAGTGGAGAAAGTAGTGATGGGCTCTGGGGTTCAGATCAGGCTATGGGGTGTAAGGGCTCTGGGGTAAACATAGATTGGTGGGGGGCTGGGGGTGGTGGGTTTGCACGAAGTAAGTATGGCACCTGCTGAATAGTTACCGAAGAGTTAGATAAAATATTTAATTGACTAGCTATTCCTAAATGTTTATTTTACTTAATCTCATCATTTACCTAATTTCCTGATGTGAATGGAGATTTTCAAAGGATTCCAGGCAGAGAGGAATGCCCCAGTTGAATCTACAAATTCCCAGATAATTCCTTGGGAGTCTGTTACAATGGAGATTCCATGGGGTTCCCTTGTGCAATTCAAACTGTATTGGAATAAAAACTGTCTGGTCTTGAAAATCCTGGCTAATTTATACAGCAATAAGTTACGTCACTATAAAATCTCCAACATTGGAAAGAAGTTCTGAGTGCTTCTGTTAGTTTTTGGGAGTGATTCCTGAAGAAGGGCTAATGCCCGAAACGTCGATTCTCCTGTTCCCTAGATGCTGCCTGACCTGCTGCGCTTCTCCAGCAACACATTTCCATCTCTGATCTCCAGCATCTGCAGACCTCATTTTCTCTTTGGGAGTGTACATCAAGCTAGAAGAAGAGGGAGAAACTAGAAAATAAGTGGACAACTGTTTATTAATTTAGTTCCCCCTGCTTTGTAATCAGTAATTCCTTGATTTGCAGCATGTTTAATAAATTGCAGTATCTAGCATTAAATAATGGCATATAATATTTCATCATTATGACTCTGAGCCACAGAGATTTTCAGAATTGTCTTTCAGAATTCCTTAGTGCTAAGTTTTCACATTTCTTTCTTCACTATTTAGATTAATTAGAAAGGATTAAATAAATACAGCAGAATGAGAGGCTATGTTTCAAGACAGCAATATATTTCAAAGTCCAAATTATGATGAATTGCTTGAGCTTCTCCATTAGTTTAAAATGTCATCTGAACTTACTGATGTGATATGGCATTGTAATGCAATCCACCCTATCCATTTTCCAACATGTACCCCTTTGTTCAAAACAGAAGTAGAATGGAATGCTATTTAATTATTATTGCTATTCAGTACATATTTATTATAATGTCAGGCTTTCAAGTGCCCATTTTCATTGAATAAATTGCACAGGGACTATAACATTAATCCCTTGTTTTAGGGATCAGCATACCGGTTGCATAGATTATACTAGTAATTGCCTTCCCCAAGGCATCTGCGATCAACAAATGAAAGATACAAAAACTGACAGCCTTATCCATTAGCTTCAACAAAAAAATGCAATAGACTAGTTTTAGGACTGCAGGATAGATGAACAAGGATATGTTGGAGAGAGACTCACCCAGTTTGTAAAGGGTTTCGGTTTGGCCAGACCTAAGCACTGAGTCCAATTCTGATCAAAGGATCCAAACAAGGACTAGAAGCTATTTTGAGAAGAATTCTGAGCGTGATCTCTCATATATTTGGAAACATGATAGAAACTCAGACTTTGCATCTTTGAAAACAGGCCAATAAGAAATGATGATGTGATGCCGCACAAGATCGAAAGTGCTGTGGAAAAGACAAAACAGGAGAATCACTTCAAATTAAACCATGACAGTGAGTCAAAGAGATAGAGATTCACACTTGGTAAAGACACATTTAGCATTTCTATCAGACCAATCTTAACATGACATGTGATCAACACATTTATGTTTCTGGGCAGGATAGTAGAGGGAAAGATTTTGATTTAACTAAGGAACAAGTAATCACAAGTGACTGCAGAAACTGTCAGCAAAATGAGTGGTCTAGGAGGAATCTAATGATTGCCCCATTTGTGATCTCTGATTTCAAATTATAAATATTGAACTCTAGCTGCAACTGTTAATGACATCACCTGAACGCTCTCAGATTCTGGCCACCTGACATCAAGTCCACATGAGATAGAGTGTGGCAGAAAAGATTAAACTGGAATCAATGGGAATCTCTGCTGGTTGGAGTCATATCTGACACATAGGAAGACGGTTGTGATTGTTGAAAGCCAGCTACCTCCAGCTCCATGACATCTCTGCAGGAGTCATTCAGAGTGGTGTCCTAGGCCCAACTATCTTCAGCTGCTTTATCAATGACTTTCCATCCATTATAAGTTCAGAAATGAGGATGTTCGCCGATGATTACACAATGTTCAGCACCATTTGAGACTCTTCTCAGATACTGAGGCAGCCCATGTCCAAACATAGCTGACACTGGACAATATCCAGGCTTGGACTGATGAGGGACAAGCAACATTTACATCATACAACTGCTAGGCATTGACCAGAGCCAACAAAAGAGATGCATCCATTATCCTTTGACATCCAATGGTATTATCATCATTAATCACCCACTATCTACATCCTATTAGTTACCACTGACTAGAAACTGAACTGGACTAATCATATAAATATTGTGGTTACAAGAGCAGTTTAAGGCTAGGAATCCTGCAAAAGTATTTCACTCTCTGACATCCCCAACATATTTGCCTCCAATTACAAAACAAAAGTCAAGAGTATGATGGAATATTCACCACTTGTCTGGACAAAGGCAGCTCCAACAACATGAGATGCAAGGCACCATCCAGAATAAAGTAGCCTGCTTGATTGGCAACACATCCACAAACACTCACTGCCTCCATCACTGACACACAGTCATAGTAATCCATGCCATCTACAAGATGCACTGCAGAAATTCACTAATACGGAACCTTCCAAACCTATGACCACAAGTGTCTAGAAGGACAAAGGCTGCCGATACATGAAAACGCCAACACCTACATGTTCTATGCAAAGCCATTCACCATCCAGACTTGGAAATATATTGTTGTCTTTCAGCATTGCTGGGTCAAAATCCTTGAACTTCCTCCATTACCAAATGGAGTGCACCGGTTGAAGAATGTAGCCCATTATCACAAATGCAGGTAGTGATGAGCAACAAATTCTTTTTTTTAATTTCAAAAATATACTTGATTCATAAAATAATTTGATGGTCTGTACAATTGGTCATGCCATACATATGTAAACATGTACATACAGAGATCAAAACTTATCATTTTTTTATACAGGTCTGTACATTTTTTGATCATATGCCCATATAATTAGCTGAGGCGTCAGCCAAGCCCAAATGACTGCATGGACCCCCTGTTCTTCGTTAGGCAGGCAGACTTTACACAGTGGTCTTTCCCCACGGCGCCTTGGCGGCAGCTGTCCCAAGCTTCAGCGCGTCCCTCAACACGTAGTCCTGGACCATGGAATGTGCCAGTCTGCAACACTGAGTCGGGGTCAACTCCTTCAGCTGGAAGATCAGCAGGTTTCGGACCACCCAGAGAGCGTCCTTCACCGAGTTAATGATCCTCCAGGCACAGTTGATGTCCGTCTCGGTTTTCGAATCACCGACCCTAGAGCAGACCTGACCCGGTTGGCGATTACCTTTGACAGAATTTTGTAATCTGCATTCCAAATGCAACAGATTCTGTCCCAGTCAGTGACACCCACATCCACTGAATGATTTTTTTTCAAAAGTGATGGTACTCAAGTTATTACTGAAACAAAATGCCAACCTAGTGGAGGTGACTAACTCCTCTGGTTTTGAGACCTGCAACCCAAACTAATGGGATACAATTATTTTCATTCTAATGGCTTAATGTCACTTCATGAATTGTGATTAGACTGCAGTAACGTACTTCATTGTAGCATGAAGTCACATCAGAGGAGGCACAAAAGTGATTGGTGGAATATGTTACACAGTGTTTTCAGAGAGTGTCATTAAAGTACTGAAACAAGTCAATCAGAGAGTGAAAAAGAAAGGAGGTGTCTTTTAAAGCACTTGTTAAAACAAAAGCTAATTTTAGGGTTACTATTTTGGATGTTCCTTTTAGCAGAACAGACAAATTTGAGCCTGGATGAAGCTATTCTCTAGGTCCACAGGGAATAGCCAAAATATATCTAAGTTTGCAGTTTTAGTGAAACTTAGCATCATGATTCAAATGTCAGGTCATGGATGCAATTAAGTTAAGTCAAGCACTGTTAGACTCCTCTTTCATGTCACTTTTGAGTCTAAATGGTTGCTGTTCAGTCTGGTGTACATTCCACATTTCAAAACTACTGGAAATGTGTTTTAGGTCAATCTTGTGAAAATGTTTAAAATATTAAAGGAAACGGCAAGAGAATATGAAGGTCCTTACCTTTGGTATCCTAACATATAAGCTAACTGGAAGGGGAGAATGGAGACCTTTTGTCTTTCCCCTTAGTGCTCCTTAACCTGAGGCCATTGCACAGAATGACATAGACACAGCGAACTGTAATAGATGCTGTCAAGAATGGGAAACATTCTGCCTTTCTAAATTTGGGGCAGATTTTTAAGAAGATAGTTATCATTAGGGGAAAGAAATTGGAAAAAAAAGAAGTTTTTTTATATTGAGATTATTAGAAGATGGAAGACATGATAACAGGAACAACATTATCTTAAACGGAATGCAATAGGGATGTAATGAGAAGCCAATAACATATATGGGTGTTAACAAAAGACAGTGTTAAATATGGGTGGTACGGTGGCTCATTGGTTACCGCTGTGGCCTCACAGTGCCAAGGTCCCAGGTTTGATTCCAGCCTGGGGCCACAGTCTGTGTGGAGCTTGCACATTCACGCTGTGCCTGTGTGGGTTTCGTCTAGGTGCTCCAGTGTCCTCCCTCAGTCCAAAGATGTGCAGGTTAGGTGAATTGGCCATACTAAATTGCCCATAAAGTCCAGAGATGTACAGGCTAGGTGGATTGGCCCATGGGAAATACAAGATTGCAGGAATGGGGTGGGTGTGGGTGGGATGTCCCCTGGAGGGTCAATGTGGACTCAATAGGCAAAATGATTGGCTTCCACACTGCAGGAATTCTGTGTGACAGAGAACTGAGATTACAGCAAACAGTTCCAGTTTAAAAACTAAGAAGCAGTACAGACATGATGGAGGTTAATTGCCTTCTTCTGTGTTGTAATTCCTATGATTTAATCCTCTATAATTGTTACTGTAGGCAACAGAAGTAGATCCTCATCTCAGTTTGTTATCTGAGTATCACTGTCATCTTAAAAAAAAGCAAAAGCAAGGATGAGTTCAAATTTACTGACTTGCATTCCCATTCTGATTTATGACTCGAAAGAGCTTTATTTCATATCTGACTGCGCTAAAAGTGCCCTGAGCATACTGATGGGAAAGTCCAGAATAGAAACTTGCACCATCCCCTGGCAATTCTATTTATCTGTCTGCTTTTAAGCAATCTTCAAATTTCATTTTTAAAAAAGTTAGAACACAGAAGTGAAGAGTTCACCTGCATTTGTTCCTCAATCTCATTAGTTTATAGAATGAAGGCTACATAGTTTGGTTGATGCCGTCTGGAAGAGATTCATTTTAAACAAGTGGAGAAGCTGGGATGGATTCTCTTGTTTCTAGACATGCACCTGAGCATGAAACATGTTTTTATTTGCTTATTGCAGTTTCCAGCTGTGCTTCTTTGAATTTTGTATGAGTAAGTGACTTGGAATTGCTTGTTACATTACTAATGAATGAGTCTGTGGAGTGAGCAGAGGGGAGTTACAGCTGAATTCTCTGATTTAATGTCCAAGTCTGAACTTGTTTCACATTATTGCATATACCATGCATGCACATGACATGTTTTTCTTTGACAGTACTTTCTCTAATGTATCTTAAAGTTGCTTTTCTTATACCAGCCATGACTGACAACAAGGGCTCATGATAGACAGGATGTGCACACCTTGAACATGCATCAGGTAACCCCACACTTGAGCCTTGAATCTCCTCATGCTTAGTACTGATAAAGGGCAGGAGATGGGTCTTAACTTCATGTGATAAAAAAACAGATAATGTTGGTACATTCAGAATTCTGTACATTTCCATGCAGAAGACCAAACCAAAAGAGATAAATTGGCTGAGTGCCTTCTCAGTAATTCTTGTGACCAAATTTATATAGTCTTACCAGTGAAATAAAATTAACTTGGAAAAATTTAGGCAGTCAGCTAATTAAGTTAATTTTCTCTTTTTGTTTTAAGTACATTTAGCAACATAAAGAAGTAAAACCCTCAGCTGTGGAATCCCCTTCCCTAAAACTTCTCTGCTTCTCTCTCCATCTTTAATCCATTCTTTGAACAATAACTTTTCAACAAAGGTTTTTTCTCTAATGTGGACATTTCTGGGTGTGGGTAACATAGAACATAAAACACAGAACAGAACTGCACAATACAGGCCCTTCAGCCCTCAATATTGTGCTTACATTTTATCCTGTTCTACATACCCTTCTTTTTACTATCTTCTATGTGTCTATCCAAGCGTCGCTTAAATGTCCCTTAAGTATCTAACTCTATTATGACTGCTGGCAGTACATTTCATGTACCCACCACTCTCTGTGTAAAGAACCTACCTCTGACATCTCCCCTAAACATTCCTTCAAGCACCTCAAAATTATGCTCCTTCATGATAAACATTTCCACCTTGGGAAAAAGTCTCTGGTCATTCATTCTATGCCTCTCATCATCTTTTATACCTCTATCAAGTCACCTCGCATCCTTCTTCACTCTAATGAGAAAAGCCGTAGCTCCCTAACCTTTCTTCATAAGACATGCCGTCCAGTCCAAGCAGCATCCTGGTACATCTCCTCTGCAGTTTCTCTACAGTTTCCACATCTTTCCTATAAAGAGGCGACCAGAACTGAGCACAATATTCCAAGTGTGGTCTAACCAGGGCTCTATAAAGCTGCAGCATAACCTCGCGGCTCTTAAACTCAATCCCCCTGCTAATGAAAGCCAACACACCATACACCTTCCAGACAACCCTATCAACTTTCAGTGGCAACTTTGAGGGATCAATGGACATGGGCCCCAAGATCCCTCTGTTCCATCACACTGACAAGAATCCTGCCTTTAACCATGCATTCTGCATTCAAATGTAACCTTCCAAAGTGAGACAGTTTACATTTTTCCAGATTGAATTCCATCTGCCACTTATCAGCCCAGTTCTGCATCCTGTCAATGTACCGTTGCAATCTACAATAACCCTCCACAGTATCTATCATTCCACTAACCTTCATGTCATCAGCAAGCTTACCAATGGTTATGAAGTTGAAGGCATGTACTATACCTTTAAAAGAGAGTGAAAGCTGTTTTGCACTGAGAGCTTGCTGGCACCTGTCATATGACTGACTAGCAGTCTCAGAGTGTACTGAAAAATTGAAATCATGTAACATTTGGCTGTAAAATAAATACCTGAGCTTTGATTGTTGTGTGACAACTATTCAAATTTAGCCAATCAGTTTAAATTATGCCCCAGGATACTAAAACTCAATCGCAATTGAATTTATTGTTTTTGCCAACCTCAAACCTATGTGATGATCCGATGTTTGGGGTATAAAGAAGCAAGCACTTTGGAAAGCTCGACAGAGAGCAACTGCCATTGACAGATAGTAACTGCCATCTAGAGACTGACCGCCATTCAAAACACTTTCTATCAAAGGTGCCTTTTTCATCTGAAATGTCTTTGCAGCAAAAGACTGAAGATGACCCAGGGACATCTACAGCCAGAGGAAGACAGCCACCGATGATGAAAGCCGCTGTGTTGTTTTGAAATTAAGTTGACGTAATTTTAATACGTGTTTATTGGAACAGTATATTATTATAGAGTTGAAAGCAGATAATAAGTAATTAAGAGATAGAGGGCTTAAAGTTGTAAGTAGTTGTTGTTTAATGTTCACTTTTAGAGTTAAAGTATGCATTGATTTTTTTTCTTTAAATAGTAGTATTTGGGAGTTCTCTGACACTCATACTTTAGCAGATTATGAGACAAGGTGAGCTTTTCTAGGTGTTTGGTTTAATTAACAGAGGCATTCACTGCCATGTCATAACACTAACCCACTCTTCCGTTTTCTCATCCAAGTCATTTATAAAAATCACAGAGTAGAGGTCCCACAACCGATTCCTATGGAATACCATTCGTTACAAGCTCCATGCTGAATACTTTCCATCAGCTGCCACCCTCTGTCTTCTATGGCCCAGCCAGTTCTGTATCCAGACAGCCAGATTTCCCGGTGTCCCATTCCTCCTTACTTTCTGAATGAGTCTACCATGGAGAACCTTATCAAATGCCTTGCTAAAATCCATATATACCACATCCATGGCTATACCTTCATCAATGTGTTTTGTTACATCCTCAAAGAATTCAATAAGGTTTGTGAGGCATGACCTGCTCCTCACAAAGCCATGTTAACTATTTCAAATCGAACTACGGTTTTCCAAATAATCATCAATCCTGACTCTCAGAATCCAATACTTTGCCCACCACAAACATGAGACTGACTGGTCTGTAATTCCTAGGATTATCACTGTTCTCTCCCTTGAACAAGGGAATAACATTTGCCACCTTCCAATCATCTAGCACTACTCCAGTGGGCAGTGAGGGAACAAAGATCATCATCAAAGGTGCAGCAATCTCTTCCCTTGCTTCCTGGGATTTATCTAGCCTCATGATTTTCAAAATTTTCAGCACATCCTCCTCCTTAACATCAACCTGTTCGAACATCTCAGTCAGTTTCACGCTGTCCTCAGAAACTCAAGGTCATTCTCAGTAGTGAATACTGAAGCAAAGTATTCATTAAGGACCTCCCCTATCTCCTCCAACTCCAGGTACAAGTTCCCTCCCCTATCCCTGATCGGCCCTACCCTCACTCTGGCCATCCTCTTTTTCCTCACATAAGTGTAGAATGCCTTAGGGTTTTCCTTAATCCACCCCGCTAAAGCTTTTTTATGCCTCCTTCCAGCCTTCCTAAGTCCATTCTTTAGTTCCTTCCAGGCTACCTTGTAAACTCTAGAACCCTGTCTGATTCTTGTCTCCTCAACCTTAAGGAAGCCTTCTTCTTCCACTTGATTAGATGTTCCGCATCCCTTGTCGCCCAAGGTTCTTTCAGTCTCCCATCCTTTCCTTGCCTCAGTGGGACAAACATGTCCAGCACTATCAGCAAGTGCTCCCTCAACAACCTCCACATTTCTGTCATGCATTCCCCTGAGAACATCTGTTCCCAATTTGGGTTCCCCAGTTCCTGCCTAATAGCATTGTAATTCCCCCTACCCCAATTAAATACATTTCCATACTCCATGAGAATAGTAAAGGTCAGGGAGTTGTGATCACTATCACTGAAATGCTCTCCCACCAAGAGATCTGACATCCGGCATGGTTCGTTGCCAAGCACCAAATCCAATATGGCCTCCCCTCTCATCAGCCTATCCACATATTGAGTCAGGAACACTTCCTGGACATACCTGGCAAAAACTATTTGAACATCCACACTATTTGAACTAATGAGGTTCCAATCAATATTAAGGAAGTTAAAGTCACTTATAACAATAGCTCTGTTACTTCTGCATCTTTCTAAAATCTGCCTCCCAATCTGCTCCTCCATGTCTCTGTTGCTATTGGGGGGGGCATGTAGAAACTCACAATAAAGTGACTGCTCCTTTCCTGTTTCTGACTTCCACCCATATTAACTGTGGACAAACCCTCCTCGACGACCACTCTTTCTGCAGCTGTGATACTATCCCTGATTAGCAACGCCACTCCTCCACCTCTTTTACCTCCCCCCCATTCCTTTTGGAACATCTAAATCCTGGAACATCCAACAACCATTCCTGCTTCTGTGATATCTAAATCTCTGTAATGGTCAAAGCATCATTGTTTCAAGTACTGATCCATGCTCTAAGTTCATCACTCTTACTCCTGATACTTCTTGCATTAAAATAGATACACTTCAACCCATCACACTGACTGCAACTTTGCCTTATCCACTGTCTATCCCTCCTCACAGACTCTCTGCATGCTGTATCTAACTGTTCACGACCTACTTCATCATCTGATCTGTAGCTCCGGTTCCCAAGTCCCCCCGCCAAGCTCGTTTGAACCCTCCAAAGAGCTCTAGTAAACCTCTCTGCCAGGATATTGGTGCTCTTCCAGTTCAAGTGCAATCCGTCCTTTTTGTACAGGTCCCACTTTCCCCAGAAGGTATCCCAATGATCCACATATCTGAAGTCCTCCCTCCTACACCAGCCCTGCAGCCACATGTTGATCTGCACTCGCTCTCTATTCCGAGTCTCATTAGTACGTAGCACCAGTAGCAATCCTGGGGTTACTGCTTGTCCTTTCTTCTCGCTTCCAACCTAACTCCCTATATTCTCTTTTCAGGTCCTCATCCCTTTTCCTACCTATGTCATTGGTATCAATGTGTACCATGACCTCTGGCTGCTCACCTTCCCCCTTAAGAATCCTGTGGACTCAATCTGAGACATTCCTGACCCTGGCACCCGGGAGGCAACATACCATCTGGGAGTCTTGTTCCCACCCATAGAATCTCCTATCTGTTCCTCTCACCATTGAATCTCCTATCATTATCACTCTCCTATTCTCCTCCCTTTACTTCTGAGCTACAAAGCCAGGCTCAATGCCAGAAACCTGGCTGCTGAAGCTTTTCCCAGTCTGTCCCCACCTCCCCAAACAGTATCCAAAACGGTATACTTACTATTGAGGGGGACGGCTACAGGGAGTCCCTGCACTGTCTGCCTATTTCCTTTCCCTCTCCTGACAGTCACCCAACTACCTTTATCCTGTAACTTAGGTGTGACTATCTCCCTATAACTCCTCTCTGTCACCCCCTCAGGCTTCCAAATGATTTGAAGTTCATCCAGCTCCCTAACGCGGTCTGTGAGGAGCTGGAGTTGGGTGCACTTCTCGCAGGCGAAGTCAGCAGGGACACGCGTGGTGACCCTTACCTCTCAAAGTGCCTAATTTTGTTTGAAAAGATTTATGTGAAGCACCTCAGAACATGTTATGATGCTAAAGGATCTATTTTAATGTTAGCTGCTGCTGTTATTGCTGCAATAGTATTTGAAAGCTGTATTATTGAAAAACAGGAAATTATGATTTACTAAATGGGAGTGAATTGAATTTTTTTATATGACTTTGGTAACTTTAACACATTCATATAAGATATGATATTTTTGTTAAAATAGTGATGAAGAATCCAATGTAGATATGTTGGTCTATAAATTGTTAACATAACATCCACTGTGTAAAATCAGTACACAAGGACCCAATTTGATCAAGGGTCTTCACAATCTCATTCTTCGCTAAGCAATATATTGCTTCAGTATTTTCTGCAGGCATCCAGAATGAGCATTAGGACTGGTGCAAGGTAACATTAAAACCTACTTTATCATGTGGTGTGCTGCCACAATATGAATTTGAGTTCAAGCCAGATTGATCAGGGAAAAGGCAAAGTCAAGGAATGTTGTCAGACTCAAATGTCAAAGCAGCACTATTTATCATACATTAAACACACACGGTAACCATGAATATACCAGACTCTAGACATTGCATTACATTAAGTAATGACTAATCTATAATGCCCACCTGCTCTGAAGGCACACTCTCAATGTAGAGTGTTCTTAGATAAGTTCATGAATAAGAAAGGTTTGGAGGGATATGGGCCAAGCGCAGGCAGGTGAGACTAGTCTAGATTAGGTTTATGGTCGGTATGGACTCATTGGACTGAAGGATCTGTTTCTGAGCTGTATGACTCTATGACTCTGTAATCTCACCCACTGTGCAATTCATGCTCAGTTTTGGATAAAATTGCTCTAAGTACTAAAGCAGTTACACAACAGGACCCTATCATAAAATTAGGTTGTCCTATCACTTGACTCATCAGTGAGGAGGCAATGGCCTTGGGGCCTAGACTGTTAATCTAGAGATCCAGGTAATGTCCTGGGGACTTGGGTTTGAATCCCGCCACAGCAGATGGTGTAATTTGAACTCCGTAAAATCTGGAGGTAAGAGTCTAATGATGACCATGAATCCATTGTTGATTGTTGGAAAAACCTATCTGGTTCACTAGTGTCCTTTAGGGAAGGAATGTCATCCTTATCCGGTCTGGCCTACACGTGACTCCAGACTCACAGTAATGTCGTTAACTCTTAACTGCCCTCTGGGCAATTAGGATGGGCAATAAATGCTGGCTTGGCCAGTGACACTTCATCCCGCAAAAAAAAATTTAAAAAGTTATTCAGCAATTAGCCTCAAGGATCCTTCAGCAGTGCTCATAAAGTGCATCTGTTACTCTGTACAGATTAAGGAATGGTTTATACTTTTAGGTTGTTGGTTAACTTTTGTGTGTGCTTCTCATTAACCTATCATCTGCCTTATACATTGATATCTGCGAATTACTGTTTGTCTTCTTCACAATTGGATTGCATTCATAGATGATTGAGCTTTGGGGCTGTAGGATATGGGGGAAGAGGTTAAGAAGAGGTGAGAGCAGACAGAAGGCGGAGATGAATTATGATATCCTGAAGGCCGTATGAACTACAGGGAACCACAGACTACTAGGAACACTTGTCTCATTGTAAAGTGACTGAGTAGTGTCAAACACCCTCGCTTCACCAAAACAATGCCTTCATCATGTGACTTACATCACCATTTGGCAGTTTTTTAGATTGCTCCACATCATCTAGTTTGTTTACAGGTCTCTGTACAATTTTCTAGCCTCAGTCACGATGTGTTCACCTTACCCCAGCCCTCTGTATTTATTTCTGGTAGTCTGTCTGATAATAGACTGGAGGCCAGAGCTACCCTTCATCCCTCCAACCAGCTCCCAAACTGAGCTGGAACAATGGCTTTCACTAAGAGCCATGTCACCACCAGGAGCATCATTGAACATGTGGTCAAAAGAATGGCAAAGCTGTTTCTTCTAGACCCCCAAAAGAGGCACTGCCTTTAGACACAGCCAGCCTGGACAGAGATAGCAACATGGGACAAATGCAACTCAATACAGGAAGAAGGCGAATGGGTTTCTGTACTCTGCAAAGGTCTGTCTGCTGTCTCATACTCACAGGGCCACAACTCAATATAACCTTGCCAGTACAAAGCCTTCACCAAGGTGTATGGACTATGACTTTCATTATTGGATGCAGTATGTCCACTCGACCTGTGCTTTGACCATGGCCCAATGCCCAGAGTGGAAGTACACTGATCCCCAGACTCAGGTCAGGCCAAGTGCCTGGCTGACACATGACCAAACTCCTGGCCTGAGATTGAATAAGCCCCTTGAATGAATGTTGCAACATTCCCTGATTGATCATAGTCCTCCTTCACTCCACTAAGCACTGATTTACTTTGATTTTCACACATAACCATTTGGTTGATGCACTTTCAGTATGTTACCAAGTAAACTGCTGGTACATTCTGCCGGTGTGACATCAATGTGGTCCTACCAAACAGTAACATGTCTAGCACCTTGACAAGCTGCCTACTTCCCTGTCTCTGCACTAAACAGCAGTGCAAATCACACAGGTCTGACAGCCTCAAAAACAAGGGCAACATGAATGAACATTAAAGATGCTAAGAATCCTAAGATGCATCATGCGTCGATGTCTGAGATGTGTGTGCCCTCTGCACAAAACAATGTGGCAGAAATACACAGCGAGTAAGTGCCCCTGAGTTCTGAGATGAGGTCCTGAAGGGTTGAAGTGGTCTGAGAGTTAGTCTGAGATGGCCGTGGTGATGTGAAGGTGGTGGTTTAGGAATGCTGAGTTGCAAATCTACAAGATTTGCTACCCAACCTAGTACTATCAGCCAACCTAGACAGATGCCTGCCTATCCCTTCATCCATGTCAATTTGTAGTGAAATACTGTGGCCTCATTACAGTTATCCTGGCATTCCTTTAGACACATTCTGCTAATTTGAATATTTACCCATTATCCCTACTCTCTGTCCCCACATTTTTATTTAATTCATTCACGGCATGTGGGCCAGCATTTATTGCCTATCTCAAATTCCCCTGACGCCACTTCAAAATCAATGACATTAGATCTGGAATCACATGTAGATCAGGGCAGACCGTTTCCTTTCTTAAAGGATATTAGTGAACCAGATATATTTTTCCGACAATCGACCATCAGTTGACATGATTAGACTCTTAATTCTAGTTTTTTAAAATTAATCCAAATTCTGCCATGTGTCATTCTATGACAGAATTTGAGCCCTGGAACCCAGCACATTACTTGAGTTGCTGATTCCTGATGAAGGGCTTTTGCCCAAAATGTCGATTTTGCTGAAGCTCCTTGGATGCTGCCTGAATTGCTGTGCTCTTCCAGCACCATTGATCCAGAATCTGGTTTCCAGCATCTGCAGTCATTGTTTTTACCTTGCTGGCTTAATAGTCCAGCGATAAGATAACTAGACCATAACTTCCACTATTCATTGCCCTATCTGAGGCAATAAATTTCTCAAATTCCATTTATTCTCATTTTTGTTAACAGTTTCTATTGTGGAACCTTTTGTATGCCTCCACGAAGTTTAGCTAAAAATAATATCCATAGACACTCCCTTATCTACCATAGTAGCTACTCCTCAAAGATTTTAACTAGGTTAATTAGATATGGTTTCTGTTTGACAAATCCTCTCTGAGTACTGTGCTCCGCAGGGTTGATGCTGTATTAGAATCATACTTTATGTGATTTCAGGCTCAAATGGGATGAGATTGTCTTCTTGAGGGACGTCAGACCTTTGAGTCCTGTGTTACTTAAGTATCTGGTAGCAAAAATTGTGTTCAAACACTTGCATTGTTTGCAAAGAAAAACACAGTGTAAAAGCATCTAAACGTAACTATGAGCAGTAAATGCACCAGCTCTTAACAGTTCATACCATATTGCAGAACAATGCAAGGAGTAAATTCTTCACTTAATATGCTGACCCACCCATATCCAATACTTTTGGTAGTAGCACTGTATTATATAGCAATGAAAACATCAGAAGTTCTTTCTGTTTCTTTTCTACTTTTCCTTTGACAACTAGAGGTTAAAAATTACTCTCTAAGTTTTTGTGGATCATCTGTTCCATAATTTCCTTCCTATTTAGCATGAGCTAGGTGTCACAGAGGCTATGTTAAGATGTTTCATTTCATCCATCCCAGTTTGATTCCTTTTCATTCGCTTTTAATGGTAAACATAAGCTCCCATCCATAACCCTTTTCCTCCACTACCTTACCTCCCTTCAGCATGAAATGGATACAGCTATGAACATCAAAACTGTAATAAAAAATGAACAATGAAATGCATTTAGTATATTTTAAAACTGTCTCTGTTCTGCAGAAATTCATTATCATTCAACAGCTCATTTTGTAGACCGTCATCCTATTAATATATTAACTTCTGGTAAAACATGTTTCAGCTGTCTGGTACAGGAAACTGCTGGTGTTAGATAACTGCTTATACCGAGTAAAAAAAATATGCTAGTTCCCACTAGTAATATGAATTTGCACTTGTATAAATGTCTTTGGCTTAAATGTAAAATCTAAATTTGTGATAGTCCTAAATTCTTTCTTAACTTACAAAAGACTTTGAACACAAATGTTTAAAAAGCTATTGATTTGCCGTTTTCAGGAGATGGCAATAATTAGTGTAAAATGACTCAAAATGAAGGTTTAAACATTGAAGACATTAAACATTTCAAGTGTAATAATTCTGATCCTTTTTAAAAAGGTTCTTATAAGTATGAAGATTTTTAATTATAGTTTGATAAACAATGAAACAACAATTTGCACCTTTACAACGTATTTAACATGTAAAAATATCCAAACTGTCATACAAAGATATGCTGGAAGAAAGGGGAAATTCAAAAGCGGGGGCTAAAGTCCTGACCAAGTAAATTGGCTCTCAAGAATGCTTTGCAAAAGGCAGGGAACTATAAAGGCTTAAAGATTTAGGAAAGCAAGTTCAGAGAATGGATCCTTCAATTGGCAAGACTGTTGTCAATGTTGGACCAAAGGGAAAGTGAACATGAAGCTGGAGTCAGAGAGATTAAGGAATGGAAGCAGGGGGAGGCTACAAATATTGGGAGGTGCGTGGTCCTGAAGGAACTTTAATTCGATGGTAAGAATTTAACATTTGGCGCATTAGGTACCAATGTAAATCAGCAATAGTTGAAATGGATGTGTGTGTCTTGATAAAGAATTGGAAGTAGGCTGGATTAGTTCAGCACATAAAAGGCCTTCAGCCCATCGAGTCTGCACCGACATAACTATCACTAAAAGTATGCTAATTCCAATTTCCTGCACTGTCCCATATCCTTGAATGTTATGATATTTGAAGCACTCATCCAAATATGTTTTAAAAAGTTGTAAGGTTTCCAATCTCCACTACCTTCCCAAGGCAGGGCATTCTGGATACCCACTGGGTGAAAATGTTTTTTACCAAATCCTCCTGAATTTTCTACCCCTTTCACTAAAACTATGCCCTCTTATGATTGACCCCGCGCCCACAGGAACAGCTATTCTTTATTCAGTATCCATACCCCTCATTACCTCATTATACTTCACTCATGTCCCCCTCAGCCTTTTCTGCTCCAAAGCAAACAATTCAAACCTAAATAGTCTCTCTTTACAACTCAATTTCTCCATTTCAGAGAACATCCCAGTGAACCTGCATTGCATCCCCTCACTAGAACTGCGCACAGTATTCCAGCTATGGCCTGATTAACTCTCAGTACAGCTCCCACATTACCCCCTTGCTCTTATACCCTATGCTACGACTGATGAAAGCAAATGTCCTACATGCCTTCTTAATTATCCTATTCACATCCTACTTGCGGAGCGTTTCAGAGAACACCTCTGGGACACCCGGACCAACCAACCCAACCACCCTGTAGCTCAACATTTCAATTCCCCCTCCCACTCCACCAAGGATATGCAGGTCTTTGGACTCCTCCATCGTCAGACCACAGCGAAACGACGGTTGGAGGAAGAACGCCTCATCTTCCGGCTAGGAACCCTCCAACTGCAAGGGATGAACTTGGATTTCACCAGTTTCCTCATTTCCCCTCCCCCCAGCCTGTCTCAGTCAAATCCATCAAATTCAGCACCGCCTTCCTAACCTGCAATCTTCTTCCCGACCTCTCTGCCCCCACCCCAGTCTGACCTATCACCCTCACCTTGACCTCTTTCCACCTATCACATTTCCGACGTCCCTCCCCAAAGTCCCTCCTCCCTATCTTTTATCTTAGCCTGCTGGACCAACTTTCCTCATTCCTGAAGAAGGGCTAATGCCCGAAACGTCGATTCTCCTGTTCCCTAGATGCTGCCTGACCTGCTGCGTTTTTCCAGCAACACAATTCCATCTCTGATCTCCAGCATCTGCAGACCTCACTTTCTATTCACATCCTTTGCCTACTTCAGGGATCTGAGAATAATTACCTCAAGATCTCTCTGGTCCTCGAAGCTGCTCAGTGGTCCTGCCATTGATTAAATACTCCCACATCTTGTTTCTTCTTGCAAAGTGCATCATCTTGCAGTTATCAAGGTTAGAGTCATAGAGTCATAGAGATGTACAGTATGGAAACAGACCCTACGATCCAACCCGTCCATGCCAACCAGATATCCCAACCTGCCAGCACCCGGCCCATATCCCTCCAAACCCTTCCTATTCATATACCCATCCAAATGCCTCTTAAATGTTGCAATTGCACCAGCCTCCACCAATTCATCTGGCAGCTCATTCCATACACGTACCACCCACTGCTTGAAAAAGTGGCCCCTTAGGTCTCTTTTATATCTTTCCCCTCTCACTCTAAACCTATGTCCTCTAGTTCTGGACTCCCCGAACCCAGGGAAAAGACTTTGTCTATTTACCCTATCCATGCCTCTCATAATTTTGTAAACCTCTATAAGGTCATCCCTCAGCCTCCGACACTTCAGGTAAAACAGCCCCAGCCTGTTCAGCCTCTCCCTATAGCTCAAATCCTCCAACCTTGGCAACATCCTTGGAAATCTTTTCTGAACCCTTTCAAGTTTCACAACATCTTTCCGATAGGAAGGAGACTAGAACTGTACACAATATTCCAACAGTGGCCTAACCAATGTCCTGTACAGCTGCAACATAACCTCCCAAATCCTGTACTCAATACTCTGACCAATAAAGGAAAGCATACCAAACGCCTTCTTCACTATCCTATCTACCTGCAACTCCACTTGCAAGGAGTTATGAACCTGCACTCCAAGGTCTTTTTGTTCAGCAATACTCTCTAGGATCTTACCATTAAGTGTATAAGTCCTGCTAAGATTTGCTTTCCCAAAATGCAGCACCTTGCATTTATCTGAATGAAACTCCATCAGCCCATTGGCCCATCTGGTCCAGATCCTGTTGTAATCTGAGGTATCCCTCTTAGCTGTCCACTACAACTCCAATTTTGGTGTCATCTGCAAACTTACTAACTGTACCTCTTATGCTCACATCCAAATCATTCATGTCAATGACAAAAAGTAAAGGACCCAGCACTGATCCTTGTGGCACTCCACTGGTCACAGGCCTCCAGTCTGAAAACAACCCTCCACCACCACCCTCTGTCTTCTACCTTTGAGCCAGTTCTGTATCCAAATGGCTAGTTCTCCCTGTATTCCATGAGATCTAAACTTGCTGATATATCTCCCATGGGAAAACTTGTTGAACGCCTTACTGAAGATATAGATCACATCTACTGCTCTGCCCTCATCAATCCTCTTTGTTACTTCTTCAAAAAACTCAATCAAGTAGTTGAGACATGATTTCCCACATACAAAGCCATGTTGACTATCCCTGATCAGTCCTTGCCTTTCCAAATACATGTACATCCTGTCCCTCAGGATTCCCTCCAACAACTTGCCCACCACCGAGGTCAGGCTCACCGGTCTACAGTTCCCTGGCTTGTCTTTACTGCCCTTCTTAAACAGTGGCACCACCTTAGCCAACCTCCAGTCTTCTGGCACCTCACCTGTGACTATCGATGATACAAATATCTCAGCAAGAGGCCCAGCAATCACTTCTCCAGCTTCCCACAGATTTCTCGGGTGCCCCTGATCAGGTTCTGGGGATTCTTCCACCTTTAACCGTTTCAAGACATCCAGCACTTCCTCCTCTGGAATATGGACATTTTGCAAGATGTCACCCTCTATTTCCCTCCAGTCTGTATCTTCCATATCCTTTTCCACAGTAAATACTGACACAAAATATTCATTTAGTGTCTCCCCCATTTTCTGTGGCTCCACACAAAGGCCGCCTTGCTGATCTTTGAGGGGCCCTATTCTCTCCCTTTTGTCCTTACTATATTTGTAAAAATCCTTTGGATTCTCCTTAATTCTATTTGCCAAAGCTATCTCATGTCACCTTTTTGCCCTCCTGATTTCCTTCTTAAATATATTCCTACTTCCTTTATACTGTTCTAAGGATTCACTCGATCTATCCTGTCTATACCTGACATATGCTTCCTTCTTTTTCTTAACCAAACCTTCAATTTCTTTAGTCATCCAGCATTCCCTATACCTACCAGCCATTCCTTTCACCCTGACAGGAATATACTTTCTCTGGATTCTTGTTATCTCATTTCTGAAGGCTTCCCATTTTCCAGCCATCCCTTTACCTGTGAACATCTGCCTCCAATCAGCTTTTAAATGATTTTTTTTAGATTACATTACAGTGTGGAAACAGGCCCCTCGGCCCAACAAGTCCACACCGACCCACCGAAGCGCAACCCACCCATACCCCTACAGTTACCCCTTACCTAATACTACGGGCAATTTAGCATGGCCAATTCACCTGACCTGCACATTTTTGGACTGTGGGAGGAAACCGGAGCACCCGGAGGAAACACATGTTCTTGCCTAATACCGTCAAAATAGGCCTTTCTCCAATTTAGAATTTCAACTTTTAGATCTGGTCGATCCTTTTCCATCACTATTTTAAAACGAATAGAATTATGGTCACTGGCCCCAAAGTGCTCCCCCACTCTCACCTCAGTCACCTGTCCTACCTTATTTCCCAAGAGTAGGTCAAGTTTTGCATCTTCTCTAGTAGATACATCCACATACTGAATCAGAAAATTGTCTTGTATGTACTTAAGAAATTTCTCTCCATCTAAACCTTTAACATTATGGCAGTCCCAGTCGATGTTTGGAAAGTTAAAATCCCTGACCATAACTACCCTATTATTCTTACAGATAGCTGAGATCTCCTTGCAAGTTTGTTTCTCAATTTCCCTCTTTCTATTAGGGGGTCTATAATACAATTCCAATAAGGTGATCATCCTTTTCTTATTTCTCAGTTCCACCCAAATAACTTCCATGCATGTATTTCCGGGAATATCCTCCCTCAGCACAGCTAAATTGCTATCCCTTATCAAAAATGCCAGTCCCCCTCCTCTCTTGCCTCCCTTTCTATCCTTCCAGTAGCATTTGTATCCTGCCAGTTCTTAAATCCCATCTGCCACTGATCCGATCAACCTATCTAAATCTTCCTGTAATCTACAACCATCTTCCTTGTTATTAACCACTCTACCAATTTTGTTGTCATTGCAAATTTTTTTAACTTGCCCCCCACATTTTCATCTATATCATTTATGTGTATAACACACAATAAGGATCCCATACTGATTGTTTTAGTACACCACTGGACACTGGCCTCCAGTCACTCAAAAGGCCTTCTACCACAACCCTTTGTAAACTATTACTAAGCCAGTTTCTGATCCATCTTTCCAAATTTCCCTCAATTCCATGTACTTTAACCTTCCTAATCAGTATCCCAAGTTGGATCTTGTCAAAAGCTTTGCTAAAGTCCATATAAACTACATCAACTGAATTTTCCTCATCCACACACTCAATCACATTTTCAAAAAATTCAAACAAATTTGTTAGGCTCAAAAAATTCTACAAAAATAATTCTGCAACAATTCTCAAAAGATATATCCATGCACAGATTTTGGAAAACAATTCCACTGACTGTTCCATATGAATCCAAATATTATAAAATAAAGTGACAGTGTAGATTGTATTTAAGGAGTAATTGTTAATGCAATTTTGAGTTTACTAATAAAATGATATTTAGTCATTTGCATTGCTTACAGAATTCTGGTCTGTAATATTCATCCATACAGCAAATGAGCTAGTAGATAAGTTTAACAAAGCATATTCCCTAGAATTACGGGGAGAATGCGGGTAAGTGGAGTTGAAATGCCCATCAGCCATGATTGAATGGCGGAATGGACTCGATGGGCCGAATGGCCTTACTTCCGCTCCTATGTCTTATGGTCTTATAGTCTAACTGCTTTGGGGGGTAATGCATGTCATTAGAATCCAGGTGCAACATTACTCACAAACACACAGAGGAAATTCTTTGTGGTAACTGAGAGTTAATTTGGTATACCAAATAAATCCTGCAGCAATTGTTCACTTACAGTGTTACACAAGCTTGTTAATTATGGGGCATCACCTAAATTATTGAATGAAACTATATTTCATGGCTTGATTTATTATGCAATAGATTTTATGAATCAGTATTCCTGACTCAGAGTTCTACATGAAATGAAATGTGCATCAAAAGGCCTCAGCACAGAAAGGTTATGGGCCCTACTGTTCTTTATGCCCACACTTAGAATAGCCCGTCCCATCTGTGAAGCTCTGTGCTTAGAAATTAAATTTGTGAATTCATAGAATCATAGAGTCCAATGACACTGAAGAATGCCACTTGGCCTATCATGCCTATACTAGCTGTTTGGAATAACAACCGATTAGTTCCATTCCCCTCTCTTCTCAATAGCCCTTATGTTTTTTTATTTGTTTGTTTTGTTATCTTATATGTAAAATTCTACTTGCTTTTGAAAGCCGGTATTATTTTAACCATCCTTTTTGCCTGTAGGTTTCTAATTTAAAAGAACACCTCTTCATTTAATCCCTACCCTGTTTCATAGAAGCTCTACAGTGCAGATAGAGGCCATTAAGCTCAACATGTCTGCGCCAACCCTCTGAAGAGCAAAACCCCCCTACCTGCCCTATCATTGTAACCCTCCAGTAACCATGGCCAATCCACACATCTTTGGATTAGAGGGGACCCACACAAACATGGGGAGAATGTCCAAACCCTACACAGTTGCCCAAGCCTGGAATCTGTAAGGCAGTATTGCTAACCACTATACCACCGTGCCACTGTTGCTTCCCCTATGTTTTGTAGGCATGAAAAGAAAAATAACAAAATCCTGCATAAATAGGTAGAAAACTTAATTTAAAAAAATTGCCAGAGCAAATTACCTTTGGGTTTCTATAGTTCATGTCTCATAATTTTGGAATGAAATGAAACCTCAAGGCATGTAGTGTTCCATGGTTTATCCATTGGATTTATGACTAATGAATAGAGAAGTCCCTATGAAGAATTACTCCCTACTTCATTTTAACAATCTTTTCCTGGTTGTGTTGTTTAAGGACAAGAATGGAACTTCAATGGTGAAGTAATTTTCCAAATGGAATCACCAGAATTTACAATAAGCAAACAGGCCATTCAACCCAACTAATCTGCACCTCTTTTTTGTTCTGAAATAATCTCCTCCCTTTTATTAGCTTCATCACAGCTTGTCAACATATTTTCCAAATCCCTTTCTATCACCTACTCATCTGAATTACTTGCCTCATACAATGCTTGTGGTAGCAAGTTTCACTTTGTAACCACTCTCTGAGTGGATAATGTCCTCTGTGTTTTCCAATTTGATCTAGCAGTAGGTATCTACTAGTTTTAGATTTTCTGACAAGTGAATACATGCTGTCCAGATCTCCAACAGCTATCTTTAACTTTTGAATTTTGTTTTTGGATAATTGTGTAAATCACACATGACCTTGTCGTTAACTGTGGAACATGGCAGCATTGTGGTTAAATTACTACAGTAATATTCCAGATGTCTAGGAGACTCTGCAGGTAATGAAATTAAGTCATAACCACAGTAGCTGAGGAAATTTAAATTTAGTTAATGAAATAAATCTGAAATGTAAAGTGCGACTACAAAGAATAGAAGTTACTGAATTATTATAACAATCTATCTAATTCACCCTTTAGAGAAGGAAGTCAGATGACCTTAACCTGTATGTTATCATAAACCCCCAATAATGTGATTAACTCAATGAATCCTCTGACAGAAGCCAATATTTCACTTAGTTGCATTCAAGAAAGTACCTCATTACCATTTTCTCAAGAACAATTTGGGATGATTAACAAGTGCTGATCTTGTCATTGATACCCACGTGAATGAAGTAAAAGAAGAAACCTCCTTGAATTCTAAAGAGATGTTTCACAACTCAAAATGTACATAAATTCCATTACAAAGTGGAGTTGTCACTTCCCCTAACAGAATACTGTCAGTTCAAAATGCTTTGATTATTGTTCCTTATCATCGCATGTGTTCCACACAGCGACAGAAGACTAAGGTAAAAAAGCAAACGTCTCAGCCACAGCAATGGATATGATGGGCTTGTAGAAAACTTGAGGAAACTGTTGTAGGGAGGCTGTACAATGATCTTTCATTGAGAGGCATTGGACAAAGTTGACAGTTGACCTTGGAAAAATTGGAAGTTCAGAATGAAGTCAACCCTCTGTCACACATCCAATAAGCTGGTATCTGATTTAGACCTGTCGCTTGTCATTCAGGGCACTAGTAATAATTGAACAGGCAGCCAACAAGACGACAGGAATAAACCAATCAGGGGGATGTTTCAGACATCCCACCAGCAGTCACAATGTTCAGCAATTTTGTAAAAGCAAGCTCTACTTGAGAGCAGAAACACCAGGAAGCTTACTAATGCTCAAAACCATTAGGCTTCATTCTCTCAGTTTATTAAGTTCCAGCAATACTTGAGATTCTCGAAATCATCACTCAGTAATCTGCCATTCAGCTTTAATATTTAAACATAGGTAAGAATACTAGGTCTATTTGTGGAGAGCTCATCTATTATATGTCAGGAAAAGTAGAGGAACTGTCTGAATAGATTTCTCAGTAGCGTGGCTTGGAGACACTTAGACATGGAAATGAGTCTCAGTTTATATATGTACCTAGCTGCAGAAAATAATAAAGCCTAAGAACAAAATACTAGAGCAAAGTGGCTTCCTTCTTAATCAACACATTTTGTCAAATGTTAACCATTTAAAATTTGTTCCATTAATCTTTAAAGTCTTTTATCAAGAAATTTTGGCTTTTACCTTTAAGCCAGTGCTATATATATTTTACTGTATTTAAGATTTTTAAGTGATGATTTAATTTTAGTGCAACACACTTTCAATCAAACACACAAATAAAACAAATAAACTCTAGATTTCAAATTTTGAAAAGAAGAGAAATGATTTTTTGCAATCACGTAAAATGAAACAAAGTATTGTGGATACTGGAAATCTGAAACAAAAATCAGAAAATGCTGGAGAAACTCAGCACTTCGGGCAGCATCTGTAGAGAAAACAGAGTAACGTTCCGGGTTCTGATAAAGGATCTATGGACTCAGAACATTAAGCCTGTTTTTCTCTCTGCAGATGCTGCCAGACCGCTGAGTTTCTCCAGCACTTTCTGATTTTTTTTTGGTTTTGCATTTGCCATTGTTATTGCTCAAAAGATTGTCTGCAATTTCAAGATTTAACGCAATCACACCCCAATACAAATATTGTGAAGTTACAAGCTGTCACTCACTACTCTGCTACAGATTGAATTGTGGCAACCCTCAATGCAAACCCACTGAGCCAGTGATCATTAAAATCAGTTGGTGGGCAAAAATATGCTATTTATCTTTCAAGTCTCTGTTAGAAATCCTTTGTCAATCAGGTGCTCCGGGCTTGTTAACAGTGATCTGAAGAATAACTATTGCTGAGAAACAGAATGAATACTGTAAAGAGAGTGCTATATTTGTCATCTTTTGTTAAATGTCATCATTTAAAATTTGTTCCACTTCTTTTTAAAAAAGTATTTTTAAAATAACGTTTTACATTTTTTTTGTGAAATTTCAGCTTCTACCATTACCCCAGCCCCAATCTATATTTTGCTCGATTTAAGATTCTTAAGTGGTGTTCTGGTTTCAGTACATTTCTTTTCCTGGCTGGCTGTTTTTGGGAATCTTTGAATGTAATTATTGAAAAGCTTGAAAAGCTTGACATCAGACATCAGTGCAGTTCTATGTTAAGAACCTTCCTGAAAATACATAGAAATTCACTGAACAGCAAGAGAACTCATGCCCTCACCAGTAAGATTGCACCTTATTATGCTTTCCCAGGCTAAGAAAGCTGTAAAATCCAGGTCAATGCTCAGTGATACCAATCTATTTAAAATCTGGAATCTTGTAACTTTCTAAGGCTCGGTTATGTACTTGAGAAAGAACACTTTGGCAGTTGGGCAGTCATTAAGAAATGTAAATAAGGTCTGTTCAAAATACAGCATGTATATATATTAAACAAAATGGGAGATCAAAACATCTAATCTTTCTCACATGGTTAGCTTTTAAACACATTGACCCTGGTTTGGTGGTAGCCTTCTTGTCTATAATTTTAAAAAAAACCTGAGGGTTCAAGTTCCTTCTCAGATGAATACATATGATGCTATGGCATAATTTGAAGAACAAAATGGGTATCTTTCCAATATTCATTCATCAACCAACTTCACTGAAACAAATCTAACTCCTTGCTGCACACAATTTGAAAAATTGCATACAGTTTAAAACATATGGGATTGAAGGAGTAAATGCTGAGAAGGTGGTTCCCTCATGGGAGTGTTTAGGACCAAGGGGGTATAGTCTCAGAAATAAGTGGTGCCAATCTAAGACTGATTTGGATGTTGGACTGGGTTGGACAAGGTCAAACATCACATGACACCAGGTCATAGTCCAACAGGTTTATTTGAAAACATAGAGTCATAGAGATGTACAGTATGGAAACAGACCTTCGGTCCAACCCGTCCATGCCAACCAGATATCCCAACCCAATCTAGTCCCACCTGCCAGCAACTGGCCCATATCTCTCCAAACCCTTCCTATTCATATACCCATCCAAATGCCTTTTAAATGTTGCAATTGTACAAGCCTCCACCATTTCCTCTGGCAGCTCAGTCCATACACATACCACCCTCTGTGTTAAAGAGTTGCCCCTTCGGAGTCTTTTATATCTTTCCCCTCTCACCTTAAACCCATGCCCTCTAGTTCTGGGCTCGCCCACCCCAGGGAAAAGACTTTGTCTATTTATCCTATCCATGCCCCTCATAATTCTGTAAACCTCTATAAGGTAACCCCTCAGTCTCCAGCGCTCCAGGGAAAACATCCCCAGCTTGTTCAGCCTCTCCCTATAGTTCAAACCCTCCAACCCTGGCAACATCCTTGTAAATCTTTTCTGAACCTTTTCAAGTTTCACAATATCTTTACAATAGGAAGGAGATGAGAATTGCACACAATATTCCAACATTTGGGGCGCTGGTCATCGCCTGATGAAGGAGCAAGGCTCCGAAAGCTCATGTTATCAAATATAACCTGTTGAACTATAAACCTGGTGTGTGTGTTTTTTATTTGACCTAATTTAAGACTGAGATAAGGAGGAATTTCTTTTCTCAGAGGGTTGTGAGACTTTGGAACACCTTGCTACAGAGAGCTGTTGGGGCAGAGTACATGTATTAGTTTAAGGCTAAAATAGATATATTCTTGATCAGGAGGGAAATTAAGGAATTTGGGGAAAATACAAGAAAGTAGACATGAGGAGTATCAGATCAGCCATGATCTTACTGAATGGTGGGCTAGGCTTGAAGGCCTGAATGGTCTGCTTCTGGTTCAATTTCCTATGGTCTTCTGACCAGGGACTGGCATGTCTCCTGAATTACAACAGCAACTATACATACTTCAAAAACATTTCATTTGCTGTAAAAGGCTTCTGGATGCCCTGATGTTGTAAAAGGCACAGTAAAGGATATTTTATTGCTCCTGTCCAGGTTATAGTTGCATCTCTGTAGTATTTTGATTAATTTTTATGTACTCTGACTTTCTTTTACGTATTATCGATATATTTTCCGAAAGGGAAGAGAAAAAAATGAAGCTGATTGTTGTACAAGAATGAGTGTGACTATTTTACTGATCAAAGTTTGTGTGGGTTAATGCAAGGAGCGGTCTCACATTGAAATGGAGTGCTGTGCAAATGGCTTCCTGTGCAGTTATGCATTCCCCTGATCAAAGGAGAGGTTAGCGATATGAGAAAAAAAAGGAGTATGATAAACAAATTTGTTTCTACAGCATGCAGAGGTGTGTTATGAGAGATTTTGATGCATGGCTTTAACTTTATTAGGTTATAGTGGCTCTGCTTCACCTAGGCATTTGACTTTGATATTGCTTCACTAACCTTCTTTGATGTAGCACACATGTCTCCTCAGTCTGCTTCACACCTCCGTGTGTTGTCTGCAGCTGATACTTACCTGTCAGCAGAGACTCGCTTAGTATCTCTCTTACTGCTGCAGGGAAAATAATTTTCACAATTATCGTAACACTCTGATCCAAATCAAAGCATGATTGATGGTATGCCCTCTCCCATCTGTGCATGGGAAAGCAGAGCACTTATTAAGGTCTCCATTTTGACAGAAGATTGGTGTTTAATCTCAAAATGACCAACTGCTAGACTATATTGATGAAATCATTTTGCCCATAAAAGAAATACTGTGATAAATGATTCTAATCCGAAGCAATAATGTGCAGTCACCTTTATATATTGGCTCTCGATAATTGTGTTGAGTCTAAGTCAGATTACCAGAATGAAAAAATGAAGTTTTGTTGGTTAATCTTAGTGGTAAGTAGTTTTAGAAAGCCCCCAAGCATTGCAACTATGCAGAGGAAAAACAATTGCTTGTCTACTTCGCATTGATAAAAAAATGAAAGTATATATGAGGTGACTTACAGAAGGAGAACATATTAGTTTGTTCCACAGTGTAATTACAAGTCTCTCTAATCTGTTTCTTTCTCCGTGACAAGTAATTTACTAGAAAGCGGTTTAGTACCAAAAACAAAAACATAGAAAAGTAGAAATTCGGAACAGGAGAAGGGCAGCATGGTGGCTCAGTGGTTAGCACTGCTACCTCACAGCACCAGGTTCGATTCCAGCCTTGAGTGACTGTCTGTGTGGAGTTTGCACATTCTCCCTGTGTCTCTGTGGGTTTCCTCCGGGTGCTCCGGTTTCCTTCCACAGTCCAAAGATGTGCAGGCCAGGTACATTGGCCATGCTAAATTGCCCATAATGTTAGGTGCATTAGTCAGAGGGAAATGGGACTGGGTGGGTTACTCTTCGGAGGGTCGGTGTGGACTTGTTGGGCCAAAGGGCCTGTTTCCACGCTGTAGGGAATCTAATCTAATCTAAACAAAAAGCCATTCAGTCCTTTGAGATTGCTCCACCATTCAATCTACGCACAGCTGATCATTCAACTCAGAACCCTGTTCTTCCTATACCCTTTGATCCCTTTAGCCCTAAGGACAATATCTAACTCCATGGGAACATGGGCAGACAGGCAACTGGAAACTCAGGCCAGAAGGATGAAAGGGAATCTTGGAGAATGAGAGGGATCCTATAGAAACATATAAAATTATGAAGGGAAGAAATAAGATAGAAGTACAGAAGATGTTTCCACTGGTGGCGTGAAAGGAGGAAAAGAAGGCATAGCCTCAAAATTCAGGAGAGCAGATTTAGATTGAGTGAATTGAGTGATTGGACTGAATTGTGAAGGAACTTCTTCACCCAGTGGGTTGTGAATCTATGGAATTCCCTGCCCAGTGAAGTATTTGAGGCTTCTTCATGAAATGTTTTTAAAGCTAAGATAGATCATTTTTTGAAGAGTACAGGATTTAAGGGTTATGGGTAAAGGAATTCTGGGTAAGTGGAGCTGAGGCCACAAAAAGATCAACAATGAGCTTATTGAATGTCAGAGCAGGCTGGAAGGGCCAGATGGCCTTATCCTGCTCCTAGTTCTTATGTTTCATATTTTCTGATTTTAACGTCCGCTTTCCTCACTATCATGATATATATTCCAGGTGAAGCAACAATTTACCTTCACTTCATTCAATTTAGTTTGTTGTGCTCACTGCTCACAATGTGCTCTCCTCTACATTGGAGACCATTTTGTCAATCACCTCCGCAAATAGATTCTAAATTTCCAGTTGCCTGCCACTTCAACACTGCACCATGTTCCTGGGCTAACATGTCTGTCTCAGGCCCACTGCAGCACTCCAATGAGGTTCAATCCAAGCTGGAGGATCATCAACTCATCTTCCACCTTGGTACCTTAACAGCCTTCTGGACTTAACGTTGAGATCACCAATTTCACAGCATGAATACCTTCCTCCACATTCATTACCTGCCTCCAGACCCCCAGAGTCCTGTTCTACATAGATTACTCCCAGCACAGCCAAACATTTTCAACTATTCAACAACTGTTGTTAGTACCCACTCAGGATTTATTTCTCTCTCCGCTTACCATCAGTGTAACATTGTCTGCTTCTCATTTTTCCCTCTTTCACTTTCTAGACACTCTCTCCATCAATCTGATGCTTCTTCTTCTCCGCTCCCTCCCCTCCACCATCGCCATCAGTGCCATTATCACTAATTTCCTACTGTTTTCAGTTCTGACAAAGGATCAGTAGACTCGTAGCATTCTATTTTTCTCTCCATAGATGGAATTCAACTTGCTGGATTTCTCCAGAAATTTCAGTTTCTGCTCTAAATCAAGCATGCTGTCAACTTTTCAAAAATATTAGAAGTGAAAAAGTTGATTGTATGATGTTTGATCAAATAAAATTGTTCTCAAGACCTGACATTTGTGTGGGTGTACATGATCATAATTTGTGCAATTTTGTGACTGAAGCAGCTAGTTTTTTTCATTGTAGCTGAGTCACTAAAATCTGAAGTTTTCAGAATCAATAGTTGCTCTATAAAGAAACTCCCAACAAAAATGGAACTGGATTCAGTTATGTGACACACATTTCCTAGTATGAGAAAATCTATGAAAATACAGTCAAGAGTGTGGTGCTGGAAAAGCACAGCAGGTCAGGCAGCATCCGAAGAGCAGGAGAATCTACGTTTTGGGCATAAGCCCTTCATCAGGAATTAGGCTTGTGGGTCAGGGGGCTGAAAGATAAATG
>NC_057716.1:87452263-87492678 GCF_004010195.1 Chiloscyllium plagiosum
TATAAGATGATCAGGGGAATAGATAGAGTAGACAGTCAGAAACTTTTTCCCCGGGTACAACAGAGTGTTACAAGGGGACATAAATTTAAGGTGAAGGGTGGAAGGTGTAGGGGAGATGTCAGGGGTGGGTTCTTTACCCAGAGAGTGGTGGGGGCATGGAATGCGCTGCCTGTGGGAGTGGTAGAGTCAGAATCATTGGTGATCTTTAAGCGGTAATTGGATAGGTACATGGATGGGTGCTTAAGCTAGGACAAATGTTCGGCACAACATCGTGGGCTGAAGGACCTGTTCTGTGCTGTATTGTTCTATGTTCTATGTTCTATGGTCCCATGTGGTTGCAGGGTCCCAAGGCAAAAGTTCTCCTGATCTCCAGCATCTACAGTCCTCACTTTCTCCTATGAATATACAGCTCAAGATGTTGAACTAAACTGATCAGTCCATATAGGGTTTAGATCAGAGTGGTGCTGGATAAGCACAGCAGGTCAGGCAGTATCCAAGGAGCAGGAAAATCAATGTTTCGGGCAAAAGCCCTTCATCAGGAATGAAGGATTCCTGATGAAGGGCTTTTGCCCGAAACTTCGATTTTCCTGCTCCTCGGATGCTGCCTGACCTGCTGTGCTTTTCCAGCACCACTCCGATCTAAACTCTGGTTTCCAGCATCTGCAGTCCTCACATTTGCCTACCTGATCAGTCCATATATATCATGCAACATATGCCCTGTTCAAAGAGAAATGATAATTCAGTTATAATTAGTCAGTATCTTTGACAATATTAGTCGAAGATTATCTATACATAAAAATGAATTCATGCACATGTGCTTGTCCATTGTTTAAGTCGGGATTTTACACCATACAAAATGATATGACTAGTGTCTATGGGAAGACTTCATGAATGTTGGGGCTGAAATAAATTATAAGAGGCAAATTTGCAAACAACTAATTTGTTCTATGTCATGAATGAAAAATAAATCAAATGGACAGCCATCTCTTAGTTTTCAGGTGTGTTTATTCATTTTGAAATCTGGTTACAATTTGATCATTGATTTGTGTATTAAGTGATAGGCTATCATGAATTAAAAACCCAAGTATTCATAAGAAGTACTATTTCCATCCTGCCACAATACAATAATAATTTGTTCATATAAAAGCAGATGTTCTTCAGTATTCAATAGGTGTGCACTTTACATTAATTAATGTGTTTGGACAGAGCAATACCTATGACAAGAAAGGGTTTTACAAAGCCAGAACTCCAAAGGTTGAAACTTCAGGTCAGAATATTCAGTTTATATATCAACTATTTTTTATCATGAAATGCTTAAGCTGTTTTCAGTTAAAACAAGAACAACAGCAACTTGTGTTTCTATAAACTTTTAATATAATTAAATATCACAAGGAACTAGTAGGACTGTTATCAAACAGAATTTGACAACAAGCTAGGCAGCAGATAGTCTGAAGTTTATGAACAGAGGAAGATAGGGGACAGATCAAGAGAACATTGGATTACTTAAGTCTGGAGGTTATAAAGGCATGGATAAGATCCTCGGCAACAGATGAGCTGAGGTAGAGAATAAATTGTGCAGTGATACAGAGTTGCCAGTAAGCAGGCATAGCATTGATGCAGATGTGGTGTTTGGAGCTCAGCTTTAGGCGAAATATGCACAACATTAAATTTATTTCAACCTCAGACAAGTGCCAGGGAGAGGGATTGAGTGAAGTGGCTTGGAACAAAGTTTGAGGCTGTGTGAGGTGGCAATGATGGGGAATCAGTGGTTCACAGGCTTATAGACTTATAAACATTATAGGAGTCTATTTGGCGAATCGAGTTCATGTCGGTTTCAAAGGTCTGACGACATTAATCCCATTTCCCAGCTCTTGGCCTATAACTTGTAATACAAGTGAATATATTAATAATGTTTAAATGTAAAGGCAATGGCTTAGGTCAGTTGAAGTAAACATTTGTTCTTTTTAAATTCACTTTTAGGACGTGGCCATCACTGGCCTTCACTGGCCTTATTACCCTTCATTTAAATAGCAGGAAGACATTTTAGAGTCAATTATTCTGCTGTGGATCTGGAGTAACATGTAGGCCAGACCTACCTGAGGACAGCAAGTGAACCAGATTGGATCTGGTCTGTCAGTATTCAATGTCAGACAATCTGAATGATTAAAAAACAGTGGAGTATTTGGAAGACATGCGGAAAGTCATTGACATCAGCATCAATCACCTACCTAAGCAATTGGCTCAAAATATTTGTCTACTGTTATGTGAAGTAGTTATCTTCTTAATTAATTAAGAGAGAATTTTATTCAGTAACAGATGTTACATCAACAATAAATCTTTACTTGTTAGTTAACAGTATAAGATAATATTTCTGAATTGTGATTGTGGCATAGGTCATTAGACTAGTAACTCAGGCAGCCAGCCTTAATGTTTAAGGAGCCTGGATTCAAATTCCACTATGGTGAAATTTGAATTCAATTAAAATCTAGAACTAAAACCAGCAAACCCAATTGTAACAATTATAGTTTTTCTTTAAAAAAAACCAGACTATTTAGTTCATTAATGTCCTTCAGGGAAGGAAATCTGTTATCCTAATCTGGTCTAGCCTAGATGTGGCTCTGGATACAGAGCAATGTGGTTGACTCTCACTGTCCTCTGCGTAATGATAGATGGGTAACAAGTGCTTGCCTAACCTGTGATACTCCCATCCCATAAAGAAATAATTTTAAAAATTCAATACAAATTCTTTCTAGCAAGTGTGGTATATTCTTTAATTTCTTTTTCTTTTATTCTAGATTTTAGTTCAATTTGGCTCCTTCATCACTGTAATGAAGGGGCGCAGCTTTTCTATGACAATACTTAATTTGTTTCCTTCTCAAATCACTGTGTTCACAAAGTAACTCAACTGTTTTAATCTCTCGGCTCATGTTGCATTAAGACAACTAATGCTTGTGCTCATTTCCAAATTTAATCAGGACAAGAGGCATTCAGTTTCATCTCTTGCATTTTGCACGTCAAATCAATCCTGCATCGCAGGGTTGGATTTTCACAAGTTCCCTGAAATCCTGACAGTAGGTTGAATGAGATCTGATACCCAACTTTGAGATAGTATGTCTATGGTGCAATCATGCAGACTACTTCTTGGTTGGATGCCCATCCTGTTCAGGGTAACAGACACTGCCAGTAGAGTCAGAGAGCTCTACGCCCACCAACACCCCAGAGGTAAACATTGCTGAAGCTGAGGCATTTGGTAACAATGAGTGAGCCACTTAGGCCCTTTCAGAAGTATAGATTTAAAGTGAAAATTATGAGAAAATGTCTCAAATTGAAATGGAAACCATGTTTGTGCCCATTTTCATTGGTACCTCCTCCTCTTTAGGAAATAGAGCTTGTGGCTCTGATACAAACGCCAGCCCCAAGCACTTGCAAATTTCCGTGTGTTGGTGCCCTCTGATCATAGCCATTGAGTGTCTACTACACTGCTAAATCAGAGCTAACAGGTTTGCAATTAGCTTAGTCAGTTATCTGTCTCTGTGTTGTGGACAGCTGCTTCAAGTTGTCCCACAGAAATCTTCTCCAAAGGAATACATATGTCTAGGAGCTGTCTCAGTAAGGTTGTCCCTCTATTTTTCCAGTAACTTGCCTCCAAAACTGCCATCACATAGCTGAGGGGATTCCACCCACCGAATCATAAATACAGCACAGAATTACTGAAGTAAGGGTTTATCTGCTGAGGACACTCAGCCCATCAATCCAGCATGGGTTATTTGGAAGAGTAATCCAGTTACTCTCACTTCCTGTGGTGATTTCATGACATCACCAACCCAAAGAAACCCAAACATATAAATAGAAAGCAGGAATCATCAACAGTGCTTCGTCTGTTAGGGTGACAAAATGTCTGGAAATGAATTTTCCAGCTTAGCGAGCAAACCTACATCCATGACCTCAACCTGAGCTACAAATCTTCTCAAAGCTCGCTATTTTCTTCAGTCTCAGGCATTGATCAAATTACCTTTCGAAGGCTACTATTGAATCTAATTCCATCACCAAAATGCTCAGTCCAAAACCTAAAAGATTTTCATGCCACCTCAGATGCTTTTACCAATCACGTTAACTCTGTTTATTTCTCAACCACCCTTTAGCTATTGGAAGTGGTTTCTCTTTAATTACTTCATTGAGATCCTTCATGATACTAACTGCTGGTTAAGCAGCATTAAAGAGGCTCAGCCTGTGCTTCTTTTATCTTTTTTGTCTGTTTATTCTTGGGATTGAGAGTCACTAATAAGAATAGTATTTATAGCCCATTTCTTGAACTGGTGGTAAACCACCAGGAAATGAGGTTAAGAGGCAATCACATTGATTTGAGTCTTGATTTCTTGTAGGCCTGACTGGATAAGGATGGTAGGTTTTCTCCCCTGAAGTGCATTAGGAAACCAGATCTATCCAATATTTCCACTGCCTTCTCATCACTATAACCCTTAGGTCTGTGCAGGGAAAGCCTGTGGATGGTCCCAAGAGTGCAAGATATGAGGTACTATGCATGCACTTAATTGAAACAAAGTACTTTGAGACATTCAATCGTTGTGAAAAACAGCTTATAAATGCAAGTCTTTCTTACTTTCTCTTTTTCCTTACTTTCCTTCCATCTCTCCTTTCTTTCTTTTCTTGCTTTGGCTCTTTCTTTCACTCATTCTTTCAATCCTCTTGCCAAGTATTGCCCGTTTAAACTACTCTCCAGTGTCAGCAATGAAGTTGGAAGGAAGCTAGGCTCAGCTGTTCACTAAATACTTAAAAAATATATAGAGCCCAGCTTTGCTTCAGTGAAAATGCATCTGTTTTGTGTGTTAGATAGATTGCTGAGTAGAACTAGTTATACCAGTCCAGGCTAAGCTGATGAAGGGTTCATTCCTGATGAAGGGCTATTGCCTGGAACATTGATTCTCCTGCTCCTCGGATACTGCCTGACCTGCTGTGCTTTTCCAGCACCACACTCTCGACTCTGCTCTCTAGCACCTGCAGTTCTCACTTTCTCTCAATTAAGTATGTGTCGTTTGACATTGAAATAGGCACTTTGCAGTTGCAATTTCCAGAACACCATGTTCTCATTTTGACAACATATTGGGCTAGATTTTCCAGAGAAGTAGCAATCTTACCTACCTCCACATTTTATTGTACAAAAGGAGAGAGATCCACATTTCTAACAGGAGATCAGGCTTAGTGGTCAGTACAGCTGCCTCACAACGCCAGGGACACCGGTTTGAAACCAGCCTCAGGTGACTGTGTGGAGTTTGCACATTCTCCCTGTGTCTGCGTGAGTTTCCTCCGGGTGCTCTGGTTCCCTCCCACAGTCCAAAGATGTGTAGGCCAAGGAAATTGGTCATGCTAAATTGCCCATAGTGTTAGGTGCATTAGTCAGAGGGAAGTGGATGTGGGTGGGTTACTCTTCGGAGGGTTGGTGTGGACATGTTGGGCCAAAGGGCCTGTTTCCACACTGTAGGGTATCTAATCTAATCCCAATGATTGCTCCTTGAGAAATGTGGAGCCGTACTTCAGTAATGACAGTTCTTTTGCAGCATAAAATTGACAGAAGAATGCAAATACACCCCTTTCCACAGCAGTCAGCTGCTATGTTCTGAATTGTGGAGGTCTAGAATCACTTTGACAGCTGCTGTCACTATTAAGTACGTAAGGTAAGAGTGAATCTAGGGTAGTAAGACAGAAGGGTGCCAGGTAATTTAAATGATGTGGGGATACCAGCACTGAAAAATGTGTTGCTGGAAAAGCGCAGCAGGTCAGACAGCATCCAAGGAGCAGGAGAATTGACGTTTCGGGCATAAGCCCTCCTTCAGGAATCACTGATTCCTGAAGAAGGGCTTATGCCCAAAATGTCGATTCTCCTGCTCCTTGGATGCTGCCCGACCTACTGCGCTTTTCCAGCAACACATTTTTCAGCTCTGATCTCCAGCATCTGCAGTCCTCACTTTCTCCTAGGGGATACCAGCATACTGGTAAATTGGATGCCAACAGTGCAGCTTGCCTGCTAGGGTTGGGTATTGGGGAATGGTGGCAGGTGAGTAGGGTGTCAATATGCAAGGGGACAAGGGTGTTTCAGGCAGCTGATGCAGTATTTATGGTAAGTCAGGGTGGGTGAGAGAAATCAGGTGTGACAGTAGCAAGAGAAGGTGGCAGGTAACCCACCATACATACAGAACTAAATGAGGATGAATTGAATTAATGAAAATCTCCATTAACCCCAATATTACTGGCAATCTTGGCATAAGAAGGCAGGCTGATATGGGTGTTCTGCTTTTTGTAAAGTTAAGGAAAGACAAAGGACATTCCTGAGAAGAGGATATTGCCCTTCCTTCCTACTTGCCTTGATATAATCCCAGCTGATGGTAATTCCAGATTCCAGTGAAATCTGAATAAAAGCAAAATACTGTGGAAACTCAATAAGAATAATAGCATGTGCAGAGACAGGAACAGAATTAATGTTTCGAATCAGGTAGACTCTTCTTCAGTAGCTACTCAGATAAAAGACATATAATTTTACTTGATCAATTTTAAAGAATCATTCATTTTATTTTATTTGGTTGCTTCTTCCATTGAGAGCTTGTGGGCAATTGTCACACCTGCAGTCATTTCAACTTTTCAATTAGTTGCTTGGAGCTACATGACACTAGCTCACATTGCCATAATGTTCTTGATGTTTCACCCAAAACGAAAACTGAAGTGCACAAGGAATAAATGCCAGTAATACACTGAAGTGTCTGAAAGTGAAGGCAATGTCTACCACCTCCATAAAGTGCCGTCTCTTTCAGGCACCTTGACTCAGTACAGCACATCAGTTAAGAGGATTAAACCCAATTAAGATGATCCTTGTCATATAATAGGGAGGCATCTTACTCGGCAACTTCTCACCACAGTCAAATTTATAACATTTCCTTTATTTGATCATTTAATATATTTGGTAAAATAATGTCACTGAGGAGCCTGGATGTAAGATTACTTGCTGAGCCGAAAGTTAGTTTTCAGACCTTTTATCACCATACTAGGTAACATATTCAGCCTCCAAATGAAGCCTGTTTGAGTTTAGAAAAACTACTTATAAATAGTAAAGCACTATTTTCATTCTTCATGTCTTAGTTACATAATTCAGAATATTACAGGAAAATTATTATGTAACATAATGTTCCAGGATACAAATGCTACAGGAAGGACAGAAAGGGAGGCGAGAGAGGAGGGGGGTGGCATTTTTGGTAAGGGTTAGCATTACAGCTGTGCTGAGGGAGGATATTCCCGGAAATACATCCAGGGAAATATTTGGGTGGAACTGAGAAATAAGAAAGGGATGATAACCTTATTGGAATTGTGTTATAGACCCTCTAATAGTCAGAGGGAAATTGAGAAACAAACTTGTAAGGAGATCTCAGTTATCTGTAAGAATAATAGGGTGGTTATGGGAGAGGATTTTAATTTTTCTAAACATAGACTGGGACTGCCATAGTGTTAAAGGTTTAGATGGAGAGGAATTTAAGTGTGTACAAGACAATTTTCTGATTCAGTATGTGGATGTACCTACTAGAGCAGGTGCAATACTTAACATACTCTTGGGAAATAAGGCAGGGCAGGTGACTGAGGGGTCAGTGAGGGAGCACTTTGGGGCCAGCGACCTTAATTCTATTAGATTTAAAATAATGATAGAAAATGATAGACCAGATCTAAAAGTTGAAGTTCAAAATTGGAGAAAGGACAATTTTAACAGGATTAGATAAGAACTTTCAAAAGCTGATTGGGGGCAGATGTTCGTGGGTAAAGAGACAGCTGGAAAATGGGAAGCCTTCAGAAATGAGATAATGAGAATCCAGAGAAAGTATATTCCTGTGAAAGGAAAGCTGGTAGGTATAGGGAATGCTGGATGACTAAAGGAATTGAGGGTTTGGTTAAGAAAAAGAAGGAAACATATGTAAGGTATAGACAGGATAAATTGAGTGAATCCTCAGAGTATATAGGAAGTAGGAGTATACTTAAGAGGGAAATCAGAAGGGCAAAAAGGGGACATGAGATAGCTTTGGCAAATATAATTAAGGAGAATCCAAAGAGTTTTTACAAATACATAAATGACAAAAGGGTAACTAGAGAGAGAATAGGGCTCCTCAAAGATCAGCAAGGTGGCCTTTGTGTGGAGCCACAGAAAATGGAGATACTAAATGAGTATTTTGCATCAGTATTTACTGTTGAAAAGAATATGGAAGATAAAGACTGTAGGGAAATAGATGGTGACATGTTGCGAAATGTCCAGATTACAGAGGAGAAAGTGCTGGATGTCTTGAACTAGGTAAAGGTGGATAAATCCTCAGGACCTGATCAGGTGTACCCGAGAACTCTGTGGGAAGCTAGAGAAGTGATTGCTGGGCCTCTTGCTGAGGTATACATATCATTGATAGTCACAGGTAAGGTGCCGGAAGACTGGAGGTTGGCTCACGTTTTGCCACTCTTTAAGAAGGGTGGTAAGGAGAAGCTGGGATATTATAGACCAGTGACCCTGATGTCGGTTGTGGGCAAGTTGTTGGAGGGAATCCTGAGGGACAGGATGTACATGTATTTGGAAAGGCAAGGACTGATTAGAGATAGTCAACATGGCTTTGTGCGTGGGAAATCATGTCTCACAAACTTGATAGAGTTTTTTGAGGAAGTAACAAAGAAGATTGATGAGGGCAGAGCGGTAGATGTGATCTATATAGACTTCAGTAATGCGTTCGACAAGGTTCCCCATGGGAGACTGATTAGCAAGGTTAGATCTCACGGAATACAGGGAGAACTAGCCATTTGGATACAGGACTGGCTCAAAGGTAGGAGACAGAGGATTGTGGTTGAGTGTTGTTTTTCAGACTGAAGGTCTGTGACCAGTGGAGTGCCACAAGGATCAGTGCTGGGTCCTCTACTTTTTGTCATTTACATAAATGATTTGGATGCAAGCATAAGAAGTATAGTTAGTAAATTTGCAGATGACACCAAAATTGGAGGTGTAATGGACAGTGAAGAGGGTTACCTCAGATTACAACAGGATCTTGACCAGATGGGCCAATGGGCTGAGAAGTGGCAGATGGAATTTAATTCAGATAAATGTGAGGTGCTGCATTTTGGGAAAGCAAATCTTAGCAGGGCTTATACACTTAATGATAAGGTCCTAGGGAGTGTTGCTGAACAAAGAGACCTTGGAGTGCAGGTTCATAGCTCCTTGAAAGTGGAGTCACAAGTTGATAGGATAGTGAAGAAGGCTTTTGGTATGCTTTCCTTTATTGGTCAGAGTACTGAGTACAGGAGTTGGGAGGTCACATTGTGGCTGTACAGGACATTGGTTAGGCCACTGTTAGAATATTGAGTGTAGTTCTGGTCTCCTTCCTATTGGAAAGATGTTGTGAAACCTGAAAGGGTTCAGAAAAGATTTCCAAGGATGTTGCCTGGGTTGGAGGATTTGAGCTATAAGGAGAGGCTGAACACGCTGGGGTGGTTTTCCCTGGAGCGCCAGAGGCTGAGGGGTGATCTTTATAGAGGTTTACAAAATTATGAGGGGCATGGATAGGGTAAATAGGCAAAGTCTTTTTCCAAGGGTCAGGGAGTCCAGAACTAGAGGGCATAGGTTTAGGGTGAGGGGGGAAAGATATAAGAGACCTAAGGGGCAACGTTTTCACGCAGAAGGGTGGTACGTGTATGGAATGAGCTGTCAGAGGAAGTGGTGGAGGCTGATACAATTGCAACATTTAAGAGGCATTTGGATGGGTATATGAATAGGAAGGGTTTGGAGGGATATGGGCCGGGTGCTAGCAGGTGGGACTAGATTGGGTTGGGATATCTGTTCGGCATGGACGGGTTGGACCGAAGGGTCTGTTTCCATGCTGTGCATCTCTATGACTCTATATTCCATTCTCCATGAACAATCCATTAAATTATGTGCCTGAAATTCTAAATCAGTCACGTTCAAAGCATTAAAAAGAGACATAATGGAAATAAAGAAGAAGCCAGACCCAACAGTTAACTGGGAAAAAAAATCCTGTTCTTTGTCAGATCGACTGCAGCTCAGACCATTATTAAAAGTGTGCACAGGCGAGGTCCTTCAGTTTTTCTTTTGTTTTGAAAGAGCTTCTATTCTAAATGCTTCAACAAACGAAAGGGGTTCCTGAGTCCAAAAGAACTGTGACCTTTACTTTGCATTTCAATTGGGATAATGAGAAGTAGGAGCTTTTTAATAATTATGTGCTTTCATTAACATCACAATTGGGGCACTGACAGGGTCCACAATTGATGGATATCTTAGAAACTCCTTTACCCAACTGAAATAAGAGCATATTCCACTGTTGTTCTTGTATGGTATTATGGTACTCTTTTTGCCAATGCTTTAAAAAACCAATGGTTTTCCTAATTGCATAATCTTCTTAATTGATATGCTGCAACACTTCAAAGTCCTTGGAAAATAAGACCCCATCTACATTAATGAAAGGCAAGTGAATGAAGGTGGTATCCATTGTTTTTAAATTCAAAACCCTCACTGTATTATCATTATTTACTCTGTGCCACAGGACTTCAGATTGCCAAAGGCTGCATTAATGTGCGATTTTTGTTTTATTCAATAAGCTGTCTTAGGCTTCTTGCTATTAATTTCCAGCTACAGTTGGACAGACAAAAAGGTTTGTCTCAGGACAGCTTCCATTTTGCTACTTCAATGAGTTCCTAATAAAGGAAGACTTTTGTACAAAAAAAAATAGAAATTAAAAGACTGCAAATGCATCATCTGTTCCTGTTAACCAAATAATTTTAGCAGTAAATTGCTAGTATGTGGACATTAAAAATAGTTCCAGAATCACAGAATATATTACATGCTTGCTGAAGCAGGTGATTTAGATTTATTATGCAAGCCAAAACCTTTATGAATCAGTAAGAAAAAAATATCTATACAGATGGTGATCTTTACCATTTAAAATTACATTACAACTGTTTGACACGCTACCTATAATGCAGCTGTCTTTGATAAGAACTCAACCCTGACAAGTAAAGTCTGATTCCAAGAAGTATTACAATATTACAGGTCAATTAATAGCTTTCAGTCAAATTACAAATTGACATCGTTGCAACAAAAGTACAATATCATTTTCAGCTTTAGGCTTGGTATAGAAAATATAATTGAAAGGACAGCTTTACAACATGAGGGATGGTGAAGTAAGAAATCTTTTGGCTTGCAATCCCTTCCCGCTTCAGGACATGTTTCTCAATTCAGTTTCTGTTCCAACCCAACAATACATGACCTTGTTGGGCTGAATTTGTGTACCGGAAACAAGGCCCCACCTGGAATCACTCGCCCAGTTTTGGATCTCAGTAAAGCTGTCAAGGATCACATCGTAGAAGATGTGTGTCACCACAGTTCAAATATTTGAGAGCACCATAGGCTGCTGACTCCTGGTTGTTACAAGAGACAGAAACTGGCAGAGACAGTTGGGAGCATTAACCTTCATCAAGAAGTAATAGATATTGCCTTGCTAGGAGAAGAAAACGTGATTAAAAGACAAATAGAGTCATAGTGTCATCGAGATGTACAGCTTGGAAACAGACCCTTCGCTCCAACTCGTCCATGCTGACCAGATATCCCAACCTAATTTGGTCCCATTTGCCAGCACTTGGCCCATACACCTCTAATCCTTTCCTATTCATATATCCATTCAGATGCCTTTTACGTGCTGCAGTTGTACCAGCCTCCACCACTTCCTCTTGCAGCTCATTCCATACAATGCACCACCCTCTGCATGAAAACGTTACCCCTTAGGTTGTTTTATATCTTTCCCCTCTCACCCTAAACCTATGCGCTATAGTTCTGGACTACCCCACACTGAGGGAAAAGACTTTGTCTATTTACCCTATCCATGCTCTTCAGTATTTTATAAACCTCTATAAAGTCACCCTTCAGCCTCTATCACCCCAGGGAAAACAGCCTCAGCCTAATCAGACTCTCCCTATAACTCAAATCCTCCAACCCTGGGAACATCCTTGTAATTTTTTTCTGAACCCTTTCAAGTTTCACAACATCTTTAAGATAGGAAGGAGACCAGAATTGCATTCAACATTCCAAAAGTGGACAAACCAATGTCCTGTACAGCTGTAACATGATCTCCCAACTCCTGTACTCAATACTCAAACCATTAAAGGAAAGCATAACAAACACCTTCTTTGCTATCTTATCTACCTTCGACTCTAGTTTCAAGGAATTATGAACCTGCACTCCAAAGTCTTCTTGTTCAGCAAAGAACCTTACCATTAGGACCTTACCAATAAGTGTGTAAGTCCTGCTGTTCCAAGATGTAGCACCTTGCATTTATCTAAATTAAACTCCATCTGCCAGTCCTGAGACCAATGGCTCATCTGATTAAGATCTCGCTGTCCTCTGAGGCAACACTCTTTGCTTGATGGAGGTTATTTGTGATACTCTGAAGTAGTAATAAAACTTGTTTCAGTTTTATTTACAGCAGTGACAACATTTCTGGCAGATGGCTGAGGAATACTGGCACTGTTAATGTTGCTTCTTTCATGTGCACATACCCAATGGCATTTCACAAATACCGCAGATAGAAAAAAAGGTGGAGAGCAAACCAAGCATTGAGCAAACAGAAAACATACTCAAAGAGCCACATTTCTGTTTTGTATACAACACATTTCGCTATTTAGTCTCCCAAAGCACTACAGCTGCAATTTAAGGTATTTTCTGCAAAAACAGATTTTTATGCGCAAATGTTGGCCTACAAATTCCAAAGGCCAGATAGTCATTTCTTCAGCCCAGACTGGAGTTGTGAATCGGACCATTGGAAAGTGCCAACATACTCACTCCATTTCCCATCTCTGGAACTCTCTAAAAATGTATCTTAAAGTGGAGATTTTGAAAGGTTCTGATTCACTGATGCTTAGTAGCTACTCAGGAGAACTTAAAAGATTCAAAACTTGCTGTAATTCCTGGCTAACTATTGAACTGAATGCCCCAGATCATCAGAGCCTCACTCCTTCCCCACCTCTGAGAGATATATTTCCCTCCCCACCCCTATCAGCATTTCACAGAGATCATTCCCTCCGTGACTCTGACATTAGGTCCACACCCCCTACCAACCCATCCTCCACTCCCAGCAACTTCCCTTACCACGGCAAAAGATGTAAAGCCTGTACCCACACCTCCTCGCTCACCTCCATCCAAGGCCCCAAAGGATCCTTCCACATCCGGCAGAGATTTTCCTGCACATCTGAACACAACATCTACTGTGTCCGTCGCTCTCAGTGTGGTCTCCTCTACATTGGGGAGACAAGACACCAACATGCCGAACATCTCAGAGAACATCTCTGGGACAAAAACACCAAATAACCCTACTGCTGTGGCCGATCACTTCAACTCCCCTTCCACTCTGCCAAAGATGTGCAAGTCCTGGGCCTCCTCTACCACCAAATCCTTGCCACCTGACATCTGGAGGAATACGCATCATCTTCTGCCTTGGAATCCTCCAACCGCACGGCATCGACATCGATTCCCCCACCTATTTATCTCCCAGCCATTTTTTTTTCCCCCCGACATTCCTGATGAAGGGCTTCTGCCCGAAATGTCAATTCTCCTGCTCCTTGGATGCTGCCTGGCCTGCTGTGCTTTTCCACTGCCACATTTTTCGCCTCTGATCTCCAGCATCTGCAGTCCTCACTTTCTCCTTCACCTCTGACATCCCCAGATAGTACAACCTCTGATTCTTGGAATGATGTGGTTGAATTATCAAAAATGGTTGAACAGGTTTAGACTTCATCCATTAAAGTTTAGAAGTATGAGGGGTGATCTTATTGAAACATACAGAATTCTAAGGTGGGGTTGACAGGGTAGACGTTCAGAAGATATTTGCGCTAATATGGGAATTTTGACTAGGGGAAACAGTTCCAAAATAAGTTGACACTCCTTTGAAACTAGGAAGCAAAATAATTCCTTCTCCCCGACAGTTGTAAATATCTGCAATTTGCTATCACATTGGGATGTAAAAGTGTGTATGTTTTCTGTTTGCTCAAACCTTGGTTTGCTGTCCACCTTTTTTTCTATTTGTGGCTTTTGTCAAATTCTAAGGACTACTTCCATATGAAAGGCATAATATAAATGCCTCTGTTATTCCTGAGTCATCTGCCAGTGAGATCACCGAAAGTATTGAAAGAGTAAGTACTGTAAATGGAGTTTTGAAATATCTGTAATTTCTTTGGCGTGAAAGAGGAGATAAGGCCCAGGGCAGATAAACTATGACCTTGTTGAATGTTGGGACAAGCTTGAGGGGAGAATGCCTTTTATTTGCTCCTATTTCTTGTATTCTTATGTTCTGACCCCATCACCTACTCAAAGCACTTATCCACTTAATACCCTTCCAAACTTGCCATTCTATAGCCCACCCTTCTGCACCGACCCCCACCTTAACTTTTCACCAATCTGGCACCCTAACCCCTCAATCAATACCCACCTGGTATTCTATCCTCACTTACCTTGCAGCCTACACTCCACACACCTGGCACTCTACCCCCTCACCTACTTGGCACTTGACCACCTTATCTTCCCTCTCCTCCCAACCCATGTACCACCTTACTCTCACACTAGCCTTATGCTTACCCTTTCACAGTAGTTGTCAAAATGGCGGGGTGCATTCAAACTCAGAATACAGCACTTACTGTTGCAAAATGTGGCCTGGTTGTGACAATGAATGTCTCCACTTCTGCCTTCAATTTTTCCTGTGCACATCTCTATTGTTTCATGAGAGGAAGCTCCTGTCAATTTTGACTCAGACTGTTTCTTTTCTCTCATATTGGTTTCATGCTTTTGGGCTGACCTGTGGTCAACTGTTTGTTTCAGGAAATTTGCATCAGTATTGTGTTCCTTTTTAAAGACAATTTCAGTCCATGTAGCTTCAGACATTGAAATCAGATGTTGAAAGTCAATAATCAATAGCCAATGTTTAACCATTATTGTGACAAAGTAGGTTGTGAGGAGCATATAAAGGGTCTACAAAGGAATACAGATAGGTTAAATGAATGGGTCCAAACTTTGACCAATGTAGTATGATGTGATAAAATGTGAAATTGTTCGATTTGGGAGAAAAAATGTTTAAAAATGGTAGCATTCTGTAACACAGGGAGATCTCGATGGCTTAGGAAATGAATCATAAAACATTAGAGAGCAGATACAACAAGTGATTTGGCATTGTTTATTGCAAGGGAAGTGGAATAAAAATATAAGAAAGTTTTCCTTCGTCTGGACAGAGTGTTGGTGAGATCACATCTGGAATACTGTTTACAGGTTTGATCTCCTTATGTCAGAAAAGTTCAAGAGACAGATTCCTGGGAAGAAGAATTGTCTTATTAAAAAAATGTGGAAAAAAAACATGTTGGACTTATATTCATTGAAGGTTAGAAGAATGATAAGTAATCTTACTGAACAGGTAAGATTCTGAGGGTATTAGATAGGGTGAATGTTGAGGGGATGTTTCTTTTTATGAGAGAAACCAGAACTCGAGGACACTTTAAAAATAAGAGACTCTTTTAAAACAGAAATAAGGAACATTTTATTTCTCAGAGGATTGTTCATCTGTGAACAAGATAACATTGGAGGCAGGGTCATTGAATCATTTCCAGGGTGAGTTAGATAAATTCTTGATTCACAGGACGGTAAAAGAGTTTTATTTATTTATTCATTTTATGAGATATAGGTATCGCTGGCTGGCCAGCATTTTTTGCCTTTCCCAGTTGCCCTTGAGAAGGTGGGGGTGAGCTGCCTTCTTGAATCGCTACAGTCCATCTGCTGTGGGTTGACCCATAATGCCATTAGGGAGGGAATTCCAGGATTTGGTCCCAGTGACAGTGAAGGAACGGCGACATAGCTCCAAGTCAGAACGGTGAATGGTTGGGAGGGGAACTTGAAGGTGCGGTGTTCCCATATATCTGCTGCCCTTGTCCTTATAGCTCGAAGGGGTCATGGGATAGAGGGGACAGATGTGATAAAGGTGTTGAGGTCTCAATGAGATCAGCCACGATCATGCCAATAGATGGAGTAGGCTGTCTGGAAGTAATATTACCACTGCCACTGTCAATCCAGAGATCCAGTTAATTCTCTGGGCATTTCGTATTGCACCACAGCAGATGATGGAATGCAAATCTGGAATTAAAATTTCATCAATAACCACATTGTCATCAAAGCCTAATGTTCTTTAAGAGAGGGAATCTGCCATCCTTACCTGGTCTGGCCTACGCATAGCTCTGGAGATGAAAAAGCATACTCAACTCTGCAAAGGCTCCTTATTAACAATTGGGGATAAATGCCAAAATTGGAAGAGCTGTTACACTGACGAGTCAAGCAGCTGCTTGATATTGTCATATTCCTGGAATCATATCTTATGTAAATGCTACAAGCACTGCAATTACCATTCCTGGATAGTCCCAACATAGGTGCCAGAAATGTAATACACTGTCAGGAGAGAGTTTCATTGGCACTTCCTCAAGGTTGACACTAGATTACAAGAGTATTAAAGAAACATAGAAAATAATGCAGTGCCTCGCATTTATCTAAATTAAACTCCATCTGCCATTTCTCAGCCCAGCGTGGCCCATCAGATCAAGATCCTGCTGTAATCTGAGGTAAGCTTCTTCGCTGTCCACTTCACTTCCAATCTTGGTGTCATCTACAAACTTACCAACTATATCTCTTATGCTCACATCCAAATCATTTATATAAATGATGAAAAGTACTGATCCCAGCACCCAGCACCGATCCTTGTGGCAGTCCACTGGTCACAGACCTCCAGTCTGAAAGACAACTCTCCACCAGCATCCTCTGTCTTCTACCTTTGAGCAGTTCTGTATCCAAATCGCTAGTTCTCCCTGTATTCCATGAGATCTAACCTTGCTAACCAACCTCCCATGGGGAACATTTTCAAACGAATAATGGAGATACTCAGCATATCGGTGCAAAAGACAAGACTGGAGCATTCACAGCAATCTATAGTATCAAATCGATAATCCATTCCATCCTTCACTGAATGTCCTTAGCATTTTGGTGCCAGTCTTCAGCCAATTCAGTTCCACTTCATGTGATATCAACAAGTAGCTTAAAGCTCTGGATTTTGCAAAGGCTATGAGCCCTGACAACATTCTGGCTGAAAATTTATGCTCCAGAACTTGCCATGTCCTGACCCAGGTGTTTCAGTACAGGTACAGCATGCATGCAACAATATGGAAGCTTGTCTAAATTTGTCATCTAAACAAAAATTAGGACAAATCCAACCCTGCCAATTCCAACCCAGGAATATACTCTTAATTAGTGATATGTAAAGTAATGGAAGAGGCCATCAACAATACTAGTTGGCAGCACTTGCTTAGCAACAACCTGCTTTCAACACTCTATTTGCATTCTGCCAGGAACACTCAGATCCTGAGCCTGTCACAGCCTTGATTCATACAATGATAAAAGAGCTAAATGCCAGAGGCAAGATGAATTTAACTACCCTTGACATCAAGGCCACATTTGACTGAGTGTGCGTCAAGGAACTGTGACAAAATTGGAATCAATGGGGATCAGGAGAAAATTCTGTGCTGTTTGGAAACTAACTAGAACAAAGAATGATGGTTGTGGCAGTTGAAAATCAGTCATTTCAGCTCGAGGTCATCCTTGCAGGAATTAGTTAGAGTGGTGTCCTCGTACTAAATACCTTCAGTCATTCCATCATTAGATCCTGCTCTCCATCATTAGATCAGAAGTGCGGATGCTGATAATTGCATAATATTCAGCATGATCCATGAGTCCTCAGATGCTGACATTTACAATTGGTAAATAAAACAAGACTAGGAAAATATCCAGGGTTCAGCTGTTAAGCATCAAGTAATAAGTACCAGGCAGTGAACATCTCCAACCTGCCAAAATCTATATCATGGCATGATATTTAATGGCATTATTATTGTTGAATTTTCACTATCAACGTCCTGGGGGTTACCAGAAACTGAACTGGACTTGCCATTTAAATACTGTAGCGACAAGGCCAGATCTGAAGCTAGGAATCCTGTAGTGAGTAGTTCACCTCTAAAACCTGTCCACCATTCACAAAGGCACAAGCCAGGTGTCTAGTGGAAGATTCCCCCTTGCCTCGAGCACCAATAATACTCAAAAAGATTTAAACCACCCAGGACGAAGCTACCCAGTTAATTGTCAGCATATCCTCTAAAATTAACTTGCTCTAACACCAACACATAATGACAGCGGTGTGAACCATCTACAAGATGCACTTCAGAAATTCACCAAGGCTCCTTGGACAGCACCTGTCAAACACACAACCACTACGGTCTGGAAGAATAAGAGCAGACGATAATATTCACAGCAAACAAATGTCAGGAAATGACCATCTCCAATAAGAGACAACCTAGTAACTGTCCCTTGATATTCAGTGGTGTTATCATCACTGAATCCCCCACTATCAACATCCTTGGAGTTACCGTTGACCAGAAATTTATCTGGGCTAGTCACGTAAACACAGTGGCTACAAGAGCAGGTTAGAAGTTAGGAATACTGTGGTGAGTAACTCTCCTCCTTATTTGCCAATGTCTGTCCACCATCTGCAAGGCACAAGTCAAGGGGTGTGATGGAATACTCTCCACTTGCCTGGATAGATGCAGGTCCAACAGCACTCAAGAAGTTTGCCATTATCCAGGGCAAAGCAGCCTGCTTGATTGGCACCACATCCTCAAGCTTTCACACCCTCCGCCGCTAACAATCAGTAGCAGCAGTGTGTACTATCTACAAGATGAAATGCAGAGCTTCACCAAAAATGCTCAGACAGCACCTTCCACATCCACAACCACTTCCAACTAGAAGGACAAGGGCAGCATATTCATGGCAAGTTCCCCTCTCACCCACTCACCATCCTGACTTGGAAATATATCACCGTTCCCTCAGTGTCAATGGGTCAAAATCCAGAAATGTCTCCCTGAGGACATTGTGCATCAATCCACAATGCAGCAGTTCAAGAAGGCAGCTACTACCATCTTCTCAATGGCAATGAGGAATGGGCAATAAATGCTGGCTAGCCAGCGATGTCCACATCCCACAAGTGAATAATAAAAAAGAATAACATGAGTTATACCTACAAGTTCTCCTCCAGGCCACTCATCATCCTGACTTGGAATTTTATTGTCATTTTTTTCACAGCACTGTGGGTGTACCCACAACAAATGTACTCTATCGGTTCAAGAAGGCAGCTCACCACCAGCTTCTCACAGGCAGTTACAGATGGGCAATAAATACTGGCCTAGCCAGTGACACCGAAATTCTCTGAATGAATAAAAAAGAGTCTTACAGGGTCTGCTTGAGCATCTCCTGCCTCGGTGGTGCAGGCTCAATTTATCCAGTTGAGCTCAGCTTTACGTGATTGAGCCACTGTTGCTATTGACACCCTGCTGAATCATACAGTCAACGAAGATCATGGCTAACAGTCATCAGACTTATTCAGGTGAGGAGGCTGTGAGGAGCTGATACTCTGTATTCATTACAGTAATGAGGAACTGCTCTGCTTTGCGATTCCCACACTTGTTCTGAGGAGGACATCCAAGTTAGCCCTGTAAATCTTTATACATCATTGGATTTAATATTTCTGATATGCAGAATGGAAATGTAAAGCCAGATTATTAATTGAAGCATAATAAATACTCATATTCATTGTTTCTTTATTAAATATCACGTTTCTATTCAGCATTTCACATGATACATATTATAGCCACTATCAAACTTTGACCATGCCAGAATCTTAGGGGAGGACAGGATATAAAAGAACAGTCTTTGTGTTATAACACTGTCGCAAGCCTTTGTCTGTCCATCGACCTGTTTGGAAATCCAGACCGATAAACCTCAGTAATAATTAATTTTGATATGTAATAAAATGTCGTTGGTTATCAGCAATTGTATAATATTGGATTCCTCTCAAAATATTCATGTTAAGAAATGATCATGTACATCATTCATCCATAAGGTTGTAATGAATATAATGACTTTAAAATGGTTTATTGGATTTCCAGTATAAGGTACTCCCTGTCACCGGCAGCCAGGCATATTTCAAATCATTAATCTATATAATCAATGGCTCTTAAAAAATTCTGCCTTTGACTCTTTGAAATAGTGGAAAGAGTGAGGAATGCGGATGCTGGAGAGTCAGAGTCAAAAAGTGTGGCACTGGAAAAGCACAGCAGGTCAGGCAGCATCCGAGGAGCAGGTGAGTCAACTTTTCAGGCATAAATTTTCCTGATGAAGGGCGTATGCTCGAAATATCAGCTGTCCTGCTCCTCAGATGCTGCCCGACCTGTTGTGCTTTTCAAGCAGTACGGTACTGACAAAGTGCTGCATTGTCTAAGGAGCCACTCTTCATGTAAAGGTGTTAAACTGACCACCATCTCAGGTGGATGTAAGTGATAACATCGCAATTCTTGAAGTAGAATGGGGAGGACTCCCCAGTGTTGTGATAAATATTTATCATTTAACCAAAACTACACAAAACAAATTGCCACCATTTTTGTTTTGTTTTTACTTTCTTTGGAGTCTTTCATAGTGGATTAGTTGGAGAAATCAGCGTGGCAGTTAGACTGGGCCCTGCCTGGAATGGCGGCTTCTCCTGGAAGAGGTAACGGCTCCTGGCGTTCGGGGCAGCCGTGGCAAAGCTCCTCTGGCAATCAGAGGCAGAGGTGGCTGCAGACCTTTCAAGATGGCAGCACCAGCAAGGCGACATTTTGGAGGAGGGCAGCTGGAGTAGTACTTTGGCTGCCTGATCTGGCAATAGACCCAGTGCAGGGACTCCTGGCATTAATGAGGCAGTGACTGCAGTGGCGGCAGTGTGGTAGGCTCAGTGCCAGGGACTCCCAATCATCTGTGAGGTGGTGGGGGCAGCAGAACCAAAGCCAGGAGCTCCAGGTTGTGGGGCGAGTGTCGGTTCAACATGGGACTGGGCATTGGCAGTGGTGTCGATGAGGTGGATCCAGTGGCAAAGAAATGGCAACTCCTACTTTGGTGAGTCTGACGCAGGTGGTAGCAAAGTGGTGGAGGAATGGTGACCGCACAGGTGTCATTGGTGAGCTGGCTCAAGGTTCAGGACTCTCTCTTATTTATATCTTTTATCCTTTTCTCTTAAGCTATTCTCGTTCAGTTACATATTTTATTCTTTTTAATTTTTAAACTGTTCAAAATGGTTCCGGATTGTGGAGACTGTTGAAGTTTTCCCCTGTATTTAGGAATTATGGAAAATCCCAAAGCATTTTATTCTTATATAAGAAGCAAGCGGGTAACTATAGAAAGGATTGGTCCACTAAAAGATAATGAAGGAAGGCTGTGTGCCGAACCGGAGAGAATGAGTGAGATGCTGAATGATTACTTTGCATCAGTGTTCTCTGAGGAGAGGGACATGATGAATCTTGAGATTAGAGATAGAAGTTTGATTAGTCTAGATCACATTGGCGTAAGTAGGGAAGATGTGTTAGGTATGCTAGAGGTTATTAAGGTGGACAAATCCCCAGGACCGGATGGGATCTATCCCAGGTTCCTGAGGGAGGCGAGAGAGGAAATAGCTGGGGCCCTGACAGATATCTTTGTGGCATCCTTCAACACAGGAGAGGTGCCGGAGGACTGGAAGGTTGCTCATGTTGTCCTCCTGTACAAGAAGGGTAGGAGGGATATACTGAGTAGCTACAGACCAGTGAGCCTGACGTCGGTGGTGGAAAGTTGCTGGAGAGGGTACTGAGAGATAGGATCTATTTATATTTAGAAAAGAATGAGCTTATCAGTGATAGGCAACATGGTTTTATGCGGGGGAGATCATGCCTTACCAACTTAATAGAGTTCTTCGAGGAAATGACCAAGTTGTTAGGTGAAGGAAGGGCTGTTGATGTCATATACATGGACTTTAGTAAGGTGTTTGATAAGATTCCCCATTGTACACTAATAGAGAAAGTGAAGTCACATGGTGTGCAGGATGTTCTAGCTAGGTGGATAAATAACTGGTTGAGCAACAGGAGACAAGAGAGTAGTAGTTGAAGGGAATTTCTCGAAAGGGAGAAAGATGACCAGTGGTGTTCCACAGGGGTCAGTATTGGGGCCACTGTTGTTTGTAATATATATAAATGATCTAGAAGAGGGCATTGTTGGTATAATCAGCAAGTTTGCAGATGACACAACGATTGGTGGAGTAGCAGAAAGCATAAGGGACTGTCAGAGAATACATGAGGATATAGATAGACTGGAAAGTTGGGTAGAAAAGTGGCAGATGGCTTTCAATTCAGATAAATGTGAGGTGATGCATTTAGGCAAGTCTAATTCTAGAGCGAATTATACAATACATGGAAGAGCCTTGGGAAAAGTTGATGAGCAGAGAGATTTGGGAGTGCAGGTCCATTGTACCCTGAAGGTTGTTGCACAGGTGGATAGAATGGTCAAGAAGGCATATAGTATGCTTGCCTTCATTGGACGGGGTTTTGAGTATAAGAGCTGGCAAGTCATGTTAAAATTGTACAAGACATTGGATTGGCCACATTTAGAATACTGTGTACAGTTCTGGTCGCCACATTACCAAAAGGATGTGGACGCTTTGGAGAGGTTGCAGAGAAAGTTTACAAGGATGTTGCCTGGTATGGAAGGTGCTAGCTGTGAAGAGAGGTTGAGTAGGTTAGGTTTATTTTCACTAGAAACAAAGAGATTGAGGGGGGACCTGATTGAGGTTTACAAAATCATGAAGGGTTTAGACAGGGTGGATAGAGTCAAGCTTTTTCCTAGGGTGAAGGATTCAATAAGGAGAGGTCATGCTTTCAAAGTAAGAGGTGGAAAGTTTAAGGGGGCTACACGCGGCAAGTATTTCACACAGAGGGTGGTGGGCATTTGGAATGCGTTGCCAGCAGAGGTGGTAGAGGCAGGCACCGTAGATTAATTTACGATGCGTCTGGACAGATGCATGAGTAGGTGAGGTGCAGAGGGGTACAAATGCTTAGGAATTGACCAACAGGTTTAGACAGTACATTTGGATCGGCTCAGTCTTGGAGGGCCGAAGGGCCTGTTCCTGGGCTATAAATTTTCTTTGTTCTTTGTTCTTTGTTCTATTTCATTGTATTATTCACTGTAAAATACAATGACCACAAGTAAATCATTCATTCCTTTTGTGGTACAAAATTTGACCATGACTGAAAATATGCATATTGTGTCAAAGCTCTTCATCAGGACATTTCACAAGAATACAAATTCAGTGGAAAACCAAGATTTATTCTGCATGAGATGAGAATGCTGAATGGTTAGTAAATAAACTCTGATTAGTAGTAGTGTTGCCATGGAGAATGCACCCATTAATGCTGATTTGACAGTTAATAGATAGGCCTCCTTAAATTTTAATCCAGTTAGATTGAATCTGTCTGATTAGAGCATTGCCTTGTGAGATAAAAACCAATTTTTAAAATGTTGAAATATGCAAGGCAGAGTGTGTGCAGTTTGTAACAAGTCTCCATTTTGAAATGTACATGATAAGTTGGACTGGTATATCTCATTCACCAGTTTTAATGTTTTTTTTTCCTTTATGGGTACGAAATGAACCATCAAATAACTATCATGTAATTCACTGGGTTGTACACTGCAGCAATACGAGTGATATTCTTCACTAACAGGATGTTGTAGTCAAGCCAAAAGAATTTTGCCTGTCACACAAATAAATAATATGGTGTATAAATTTCAGTGCCTGTGTTACGCCAAGAAGTATGCACATCCCAAAATCTGGTAGATCATGTCAAATAGCATATCCTGTTGCATGTTCATCTGACCTTACCTAAACAACTCATGCTTGCAAAATTCACAATACAATGTCAAATAAAGGTTTGGTTCTGTAATTGGCCAACACTTGCTGAACAATCCCAACCAATTACACTGACAACCACTTTAGTATTGTCACTCAGTCTTGCAGAGTGGAAAGTACATGTGTTAATTCACAAGGCCCTGTTCATTACAGGCAGAAACAACACAGCACATGCATCCTGCCAGCTTCAACCAACAAAATAGGTAATAGTTATTTTCTGATTCATTTCTCAGCACAATGACTTGATCAATTCAACTCAACTTGCCTTGTTGCTCAATGAAAGGTTGGGAAATTTAACACCACACTTCATAGACTCATAGAGTCATAGGGATGTACAGCATGGAAACAGACCCTTCGGTCCAACCCATCCATGCTGAACAGATATCCCAACCCAATTTAGTCCCACCTGCCAGCACCCGGCCCATATCCCACCAAATCCTTCCTATTTATATACCCATCCAAATGCCTCTTAAATGTTGCAATTGTACCAGCCTCCACCACTTCCTCGGCAGCTCATTCCATACACGTACCACCCTGTGTGTGAAAAAGTTGCCCCTTAGGTCTCTTTTATATCTTTCCACTCTCACCCTCCTTACCATTAAGTGTGTACGTCCTGCTAAGATTTGCTTTCCCAGAATGCACCACCTTGCATTTATCTGAATTAAATTCCATCTGCCACTTCTCAGCCCATTGGCCCATCTGGTCAAGATCTTGTTGTAATCTGAGGTAACCTTCTTCGCTGTCCACTACACCTCCAATTTTGGTGTCATCTGCAAACTTACTAACTGTACCTCTTGTGCTGTCATCCAAATCATTTATGTAAATGACAAAAAGTAGAGGATCCAGTACCGATCCTTGTAGCATCTCCAGTCTTTGAATAGAAAGGCTGAGGAGGTAGTAAAAATCAGCAAAAAGATGGTCAAGGAATTGAGAAAATCCCACACACATGTTCACAAGGGATCCCCAAATGTAGAAACACACCTATTGAAGGCATGGAAAGTAATCCAGTACAAAGACTTATGTCCTGTGGTACACAAACTATTTTTCCAAAACCAAAAATTCAACTGAAGACAGAGGTAATAGCAGGTGTAAGTGAAAAAAAAAATCAAGGAGAACTATAGAAAACCAAATTTTATTTTGTCAAAGCTATGAAGAAATTGCAAGAGTTGAGTATTGGAGAGCCAGTCAGGTTACAAACAATCTCAAAATAAACAGTCCAAGTGACAACTTGGGACCTGTGTGAAATAGTTATCTCTTCAATTATATATTATGGAAGTGAAAGACCAGTTATACCTTTGCATTCACAGACTGAAGAAATGTTCCTCAAGTGCAGACAGCTGATCAGAATGAGGTGAACCCCCCATCTACACAGAATACAGTACACATTAGACGCAGATACCTACTGCAATACAACAGCAGGAATGGAATAACAACAGCTTCTTCACTTCAATGAAGTCATTGTGTTTTGCATATAGCTGTGTTTAACACTCAAAATAGTGAGCAAGTGGCCAGCATCTACTGGTATTTCAATAGACCTCTTGTAGTATAAGCTTGTCTCAAGGATATGTTTGGGCGATGCATTCCAGGAGCTTGTGGTGTGGTGGGATATTGTGGGTGTGGGGTGGGGATGTGTGGTCAAGTGGAGGTGGTGGGATGGAGTGGAGAGGAATATTGAATGGGATTCCACTGGTGAGTAAAGAATTTGGGTGCCATTAACTCAACATAAGAAGTAAAAAGAGCAAACAAAGCAATTAAACATAATTCTGGTCTCCCTGGAAGGATGTTATGAAACTTGAAAGGGTTCAGAACAGATTTACAAGGATGTTGCCAAGGTTGGATGATTTGAGCAATAGGGAGAGGCTGAATAGACTGGTGCGGTTTTCCCTGGCGCGTTGGAGGCTGAGTGATGATCTTATAGAAGTTTATAAAATCATCAGGGGCATGGATAGTGTGAGTAGCCAAGGTCTTTTCTCTGGCATGGGGGAATCCAGAACTAGAGGGCATAGGTTTAAGGTGAAAGATTTAAAAGGGACCTAAGGGGCAACTTTTTCACGCTGAAGGTGGTGTATGTATGGAATGAAGTGCCAGAGGAAGTGGTGGAGGCTGGTACAATTACAACATTTAAAAGGCATCTGGATGGTTATATGAATAGGAAGGGTTTAGAGGAATATGGGCCAAATACTTGCAAATGGGACTAGATTTATGTAGAATATCTGGTCAGCATGCATGAATGAAGAGTCTGTTTCTGTACTGTACATCTCTATGACTCTATATACTGATACAAACGGTTCTGATTTCTGATTCTGCATGAGTATGTATACATTTGTACTCTGAATGTTAGTCATACTGAAACAAGTTCAGTGCTCAAAGGGACATGTTAAAATGACTTATTTTTAATGTGCAGCCCTAAATGGTCAAACACCAATTATTTTTTGTCACTGTGAAAACTGCAAACTAATTACACCAAGCACCTTTAATCTTTCCACCCTCATCTCTGACTGTGGCTATCTCATAAAATATAGGGCCGATAATTAACTCTACTGTAAAATTAAATCCACACTCAGCTGTTAATACAATTGATTCATTGCTCTAAGCTTTTCACTGCTTTTGCCCAACACTAGCACATCTCTGATTCATCACTCTAAATATGACAAGGTTAAAGCCAACATAGATTTGTTCTTGGCCTATATAGACCATATTTCAAATTGAAAAATGGCAATGAGAACTTTTATTTTTAAAAAATGATTAATGGGTTCATTTGATTAATCAGCGCAGTGCCTTGTTGAAATGGACTTCTTTCAAAGTAAAATTCTGAGTGGTGTTTAAAACTTATAACATCAGTCTGGTTTTATTTTGTAATCGTTTTTTTGGGTGGTTTGGTCTTGTTAACAGCAGGAGAACAGAAATGCAAATGGGCTATTGGACACAGACAGCAAGTTTGCCTAGCTTCTAGGGTTTTCTCAGATTCTTTCAGAAATAAAGATTTTTCTTATTCATTCACAGGATGTTGGTGTCACTAAAGGCCAGCATTTACTGCCCATTCCTAATTGTCAAGATGGCAGTTAAGAATTAATCACATTGTTTTGGGTCTGGAGTCACATATAGGCCAGACCAGGTAAAGCTGACAGTTTCCTTAACCTAAATGAACCAGATGGGTTTTTTTTATGAGAATCAATAAGGGTTTCTTCATCATCAATAGATTCTTAATTCCTGATTATTATTAAATTTAAATTCCACCACCTGCCATGGCAGGCTTTGAACCTAGGTCCCCTGAAAATTACCTGGATCTTTGGATTAATGATTCACTGATAATATCAATAAGTCATTGTCACTCCCTAATTAATGCTCTGGATGCACTGATTAACCATTCAGGATTTTAAAAAAAACATGTTTTTTGACAAGGTTATATTTTCTTTTCGTTGAGTCTTAAAATCACATGACAGTAAGGTCATCATTTGAATCATTGAGTTGACACTGATCTTGTTTGTTGAATGTAGAAATATTGACAATGTGATGAAATATCCAGGAACACAGCCAATTATAGATAGCAACTCTGTTTGTCTCTTTAATGTAACATTGAAGCTGCTCATAAATGAACACATCACATAGTTTCCTGGATCCAGATATTTTTAATCAACCAGTCAGAGACGCACAAATATGACAAACAGTGGAAATTGTGGGACTTGAATCCAGGCCGCCTGGTTCAGGATTGAAGAGTGTGGTGCTGGAAAGCCATACAGGCTCAATGTGGACTTCACCAGTTTCCTCATTTTCCCTTCCCCCATCTTATCCCAGATCCAACCTTCCAACTCGGTAATAGGTGCTTGAACTGTCTGACCTGTCCATCACCTTTCCCATCTATCTGCTCCACCCTCCTCTCTGACCTATCACCTTCACACCAACCTTTATATACCTATGACATTCCCAGCTATCTTCCCCTCAGCCCCACCTCCTCCCTTTTATCTCTTAGCCTCCTTGGGCCACCCCTCATTCTTAATGAAGAGCTTATGCTCGAAACGTCAATTCTGCTGCTCCTCAGGTGCTGCCTGAGCGGCTGTGCTTTTCCAGCACCACACTCTTTGACTCTGATCTCCAACACCTGCAGCCCTCACTTTCTCCTCCTGGTTCAGGGGTCAGGACACTGTCACTGCGCCGTAAATACCCCTTAGGACCTGGCACAACCTTAATTAAGATTAACTGTTAAGAATGTTAGGATGGCAGCCTACTTTTAGACAACGCAGCTCCACAAACAGAAATAACATAAATAAATTGATTTAACCACTTTAATACTTTTAGTCACAAGATAGTTGGTGTCACATGCAGCTCATCCTTGGAAAACCATCATGATGTTTTTAAAGTACATCCGACTAAACATTCAGGGCATTGATTTTAAAAGATCTAGTTCCCAAAATGCAACAATCCCTTGATAATGTACTGAAGTCTTTCAGTGAGGGATACGTGCATGATATCCATTGTGGAGCTGAACTGACAACCAGAACTCTCAGAGTTGTAAAGCAGTAAAGAAACCAGAAAGGATTTTAATTGTAAAGTTGAAACAAATTAACTACTTACTTTTGGAAGAGATTAAAACAAAACAGATAAAGTTTCATCAGCAAATCAGAGAGATTGTTAAATAGAAGTCCATCCCAATTAATACAGTTGAGCCATTTGGCGAGATGTGAGAGCAGAGCTGTCTCAGACTAAACTAACTGAAAATTCTGACTTTATTTTACGTGAAATTGAATGATCTCAAATTTGTATAGAGGCTACTTTTTTCGTTTCTTGCTCTTGTCTCTCACTGACAGCACAAACAGCTGTTTTAATCTCTTGAGTCTCAATGACAAATGTAAATGTCTCATTACATTTATTCTGCCATTTTTAACATGGTGCTCTTGTCAGAAATTCTGATTTTTGTTGGTCTAATGGGACAAGGAATATCCCTGATCCCCATCAAATAATCTAATTGCTAATCTGTTTCCATAGGCTGCAGCCTGTAAGGTGGTTTTGCACCTGCCTCTGCAGTCATGTCTGTCTCTTATATTTCCTAATATTGAGATTAGTGTGCACTAGTATTCCCTAGCCATGTAGCACAGGCATGCCTCCCTTCTTTAATCAGAATGACATGGCCATGCCAGTTAGGTATCCTAAACTGAACCAGTCCCATTTGTCTGCATTTGGTCTGTTTCCATGCTGAATGGCTCTATGACTCGATGTTTCTATGATTTGTGAGCAAGCATGCTCGATGACAAATGGTCACCAATAACAAATTTTAGTAACTGATGTAAATGCTTATAATTTCACAATCTCTAGGAAGTCCACAACATGCTTCATAGCCAAGGGAGTGCTTCTGAAGTGTAATTCACATTTGTAAAATAGGAAATGCAGCCATTTAGTTTGTTTTAAGTTTTGCTTGGGACTAAATTTTAGCCAGGAAAAGGCAGACGTGTTTCATCTTAACGTCTCATCTGAAAGACTGTGTAGCACTCCCTCTGTGCCACTCTGAAAACTGAGGGATAAATCCTCAACCACAACCCTTTTGTTCATCTATCCATTCTTGGAACTACACAAGCAAATCACTTGCTAAACTATTCTTGAGTGTTGCATAAAAATGGAATACAGCACCTGGTTGACAGCAACATGGATGAACGCTGATTGATGACACTTGCGATTGCCAGTCAGCACTGAAAGGATTTGATCTGGAACAAGTGAAAATTTAGGTCTGATATATTTGTTAGCTGTGCATTTGATTATGCTGTACTATGCTGTCGAAGCTCACAATGTAAGCAGCTAAGCTTTACATTGTTGCAAAAAGGAACTCCCAAAGGGAAGTAGCCCTCTATCAATATTTTATTAACCTATCACTGTCGATAAGTACAACAGAATGAGCTGGGCAGCTGTGTTTTTACCTCTATTAGAACGTGAAGTACAGACACATTTTCCATAGTCTTTAATAATAGAATATAATATTAATATAACTAACATAAGAAATGAATGTGAATAAATTAGAGCAAGGAATTGTACTTTATAAATGGGTACGGTTAATGCAATGAATAACTGCCAGCATTTTTTTAGCTCACTGGGGTCTGTCATGCATCAGATACCACATCTCTTATGGAAATTAGCAGAAATGGAGTCCCCTCGATGGGGAGGGGGTGCCAAAGCCTTTCCGCTGTCGGACCTTTGAATAACAAAGGTTTTTCTGCTGTTAGTTCTGATTTCTAATGTACCATGGAGCAGCTGCTGCAAAGCTGCTATCAAGCAGCAAAATTGTTAATCATTGGTTACATGCAAGCAAATTAAATCATAGAATGTGCGGTCATCACAAACAGCGTTACAGCTATTTGATAAAATATGCACTGAAGTGTGCACTTAATTTATTTCTCAAGGTTGAAACCTAGACTCCGGAGAATGGAAGTGCTCAGCATGTTGGGATGAATTGGATAGACCAGAACATGACAAAGGAACCCTCCGCCAGAGCTAACATAGAATTCGATATGGCATCTGCTCCTCTTTGGCATCCTACATTGTGCTCAAAGCACATTAATAGGGTTTTGTTCTGTCCACAGATACTTATCCAGTTCAGTTTCTGACTTGTTTTGTATATTGATGACATATTTTAAAACTGTGTCACCCTAAAATTCTTAGAAGCTAAAATCTCAATGGTTCCTCATTTAGCAGCTTCAGTGAGCAGTTTGGGGTTCAATTTAGTATTTTTTTGAAAAAAATTATTAAAATGGAAGATTTGATAAAGGAAATTTAAAGTGATCGCTGATCCTCTTAAGACCTTCACCTAGCCTAACAGTGCAGCTAGCAAGTTATTATCACAGAACCCCTTGGACAATCAATATTTTCACAGCAATGAGATTGATTTCTTCCACGAATTCTGTGGTTGAGGTGCAGGATGCATTTTTAAATGCCATTTGTATTCTCTCGTGTATATTTCTAATATTCATTAGTGAATAATTAGAGGAAAGAACAGCATCATGTGGAAATATTCAATATAGAATATTTAATTTTAAATATTTGTAATACATACATGAAAATATAAAGGACTAATTATGCCGAACATAAAGGAAATGTGGCAATCAGGAAAATAATGATGATGGATGACATTTCGCAGCTAAAGAAACTCAAGTGATGTGCACATCTGTGATTTCAGAAACATTACGCTTAATTATGTCTCTGTATTAGAGGCAGCAATGGGAAAGGGCATATATGAACAAATTAAGTAAATTGGTGTAATTTACAAGTTGAAGGGACACAATTTCAGAATCCAAGGCCTAAAAGTACCAGTCAAAGGTTATACAGTAAATCCTCCATTAACCAGGCTCCAATTATCCACTTCCTGATTCTTCCCTAGAATTTTAATAATGCAAAGCAAAGCAAGAGTTGTTGTCTCATCACACAGTCTGGCAACGTTGGTCACCATTTATCTGCCTTCAAAGAAGCACATATGGCTACAGAAGGATTAGATTTGCATTACATTTCTCATTATCTTATTGATGCATCATCCATTATTATGATCTGCTTAGGTACCATTAGCATTTTCTTTTAGAAATTTGAGCACTTCATTTTAAACAACAGAACTGCACCACAAGATTTCACTGTGTTTCAATGAAACAGTTTTATGATTCAGAAAAGAATTCATAGAATCATTATTAATGTAAGAATATTGTTTGCAACTACATATGATCTGCATTCAGATTGCCTTCTTACTTTCCCCAAGAATTCTACATCAATTTTAATATTATACACTTCTGTACAGACCATCCATTAAACATGCCACAATCCTCTGGAGAAATTTCTTCAGGTCCAGTTATTCTCAGATGTAAAAACTCAATATTCCATCTCTCTTGATCATGGATGTTTCAGATCTCAGTCCTTTGTTCTGGCTACTTTTCCAATACTTGCAAATAAATTCAGCTGAATTCTCTCTTATCCAATAAGACACAATGGGTACTCTGACAAGTTTCAAAGCAAGCAATCCTCCAATTTTTGTTTTCTCACAAAATTCAAACTGAGATTAAACCTCATCCACATTCTGTATGTTAAATGATGACAGAATTTACTCTTCTGTGATGTGGGTCTCTCTGTCATTTACTTTCTTAGTGAGCTGCAAATCATAATGAGTCCAAACAAGAATGAAAAGCTTGTCCCAGCAAACACCCAGAAAAATTGAAACCAAAAAGCCTTCTCCATCCATCTCCATGAAGATGCAACCGGCTCTGGGCTGACCTTTAGCTTGAAAGGCTTTTGCCCGAAACGTTGATTCTCCTGCTCTTCAGATGCTGCCTGACCTGCTGTGCTTTTCCAGCTTCACACACTCGACACTAATCTCCAGCATCTGCAGTCCTCACTTTTGCCTTTAGCCTAATTATTCCTTATTTACAATTGCCTCTTTGATCGGAGGAAGCGAATGTTTTATATATTTTTTCAAGATTCACTGAATGGTTTTAAATAATTTATCTCTAATTTCCAAAGCAAAGCATATTTCCAGAAGTTTTGAAAACATTGTAGACATGACATCTCCAGCTCTTAACATAAGTAAGCCCTACTTTTAGTTGTTAACCTATGAACATAACATGGTTATGTTCTCTCATTGATTGTTGTATGTTTTGCGATGCCAACCACCATTGGCTTGTGATTGGTATGGTTTTCTTTCACTAAATAGTTCTAAATGAGAAGAGGTTTTCATTTTAAGCAAGATGCGATAGCATTTAGGTACAGTTTACATTAGTAATATAAAAATTTAACTAAAACATTTTGTTTGCCTAAGTGTCAGGTCTCAAGGCTAACTGCACCTTACTAAACTTGCCTCATTAACTACTTATCCTGCCTCTATGATACCACTGTAGCTTCTAGCTCCATCTTATCACTCACTGTGTCTGGAACAATTTGCCACTCACAGGATATTCACTGAAAAACCAACATTCCTGGTGCCCATGTCATATTTAAAAGTTCACTGTGCATCTGGATAAGCACTGAGCATTTCAAAGCTGCCCTGCTCAGTGATAGAAATTCATTCTGAACACTCCAGAGAAGGGGGAATGGTTCCATGATTGTCAGACAGGGACCTGGAAGTTCTGGTTAATGGGAATGGTTCAGAGGAAGGGCATCATTTTCCTTGAGGCCTGACAAAGGAGGCCATGACACTAGATCCTGGCAGGCAGATCTGAGGTCTCCAGCCGTGTCAGTGCAGTCTCCATGGTTCAGAGGAGTGGCCAGCAGTGCTGCAAGATGGTCAATACCTGTCTACACTGTGCCAGGGGAAGTGCAATACTCTTCTCTTTTCCAATTCGTATCCACTCCATTTCTGATACTGCTCCAGCTCCCATCAAAACTCGTGCTCTGCCACTTTCAATATTGCATGCAACATCTTTTGTCACTGACTCCCACCAAGTCTGGAGAACACAGAATATATAACAGTACCGCACAGGAACAGTCCCTTCAGCCTACGGTGTTGTGCCAGGCATGATGCCAAATTAAATTAATCCTTTCTGCCTGCCCTTGGTCCACATCCCTCCATTCCTTGTGCATTAATGTGCTTATCTAAGAGCCCCTAAAATGTCCCTGTCATTGCTGCCTCCACCACCACCCCAGCAGTGCATTCCATACTCCCAACACTCTCTGTGTAAAAAACGTGTCCCTCACATCTCCTTTGAACTTACCCCCTCTTAGTTATGAAGAGAGGTTGGATAGACTGGGGTTGTCTTCACTGGAGCAAAGGAGCCCGAAGGGGAATGTGATTGGAATATATGACATTATGAGGGGCAAAGACAGGGGAGACATAAAAAAAATTTTTCCCTTGTTGGAGGGATCAATGATTAATAATCAATGGCATGTGAGAGGAGGTTTCGAGAGGCTGTGAGGAAACAGCTTTGCACCCAGAGAGAAGTGGGAATTTGGAACTCACCACCTGTAAGGATAATAGAGGCAGCAATCCTCATAACATTAAAGAAGTATTTAGATGTACACTTATGATGCCAAGGTATATGAGGCTATGGGCCAAGTGCTGGAAAAGGAGATTAGAATAGTTAGGTGGTTGTTTTTGACTAGTGAAGACTCGATGGGCTGAAGGGTTTTGTTTTAGTGCTGTAGCCCCGCTGTAACTCTTTGATACTAACTCTGCTTGGTGTCCACACTGACTCCTCATTCATCCGTGACACCTCATCACCTTTCGTCTACCTGTACCAGCATTAACATGCCTTCCATTTTCACCTCACTCAATCCTTCCTTTTCATTAAATTGAAAAGAAAACAGCTTGTAACAGGGTGGAAAAAAATCAGAATAGGTAGAGAGATGCCTGATGGAACACTATTCTGTTGTTCACAGGAGAAGACCAGGATCGCTCCTGTCCGAATGCTGAGGTATCCACATTCTGCCAATTATGCAAGTACTACTCTTCACTCCATTGTAACTGTCAACGTAAATCCACAACAAGGCTGCACCTACCCACCTTTACGCCTAGTCCCTGGCATGACATGACCATTACCTTCCTTGAAGCCAAAGTGATCCTGACTATAGACGAACCCTTCGCTTGCATTATCCTGCTCTGATCTACAGTTAATACCTTAACCCTAAGAAATGCATTTATTACCTTCAGAATTATCATCCACTTACTACCCCCCACCCCCCAATCCCAGCATGCATCTCATTCTATCCCCATGAATACGTTTTGGAGTCTCCCTCCTGTGGCTCATCTTCCCTCCACTTCCCTGCTTCTACACATGATAAAATCTATTAAAATTATATATTGTTTTCATTAGGGGTGCAACATCATGGTCCTGAAATGTTGACTTGATTTCTCTACCCACATCTGGTGCCTATAACCCGTTGCATATTACTAGCACTTTCTGATTTTATTAGCTCTCCAAGATTCAGCACTTCCCAAAGCATGTTATGGCCAATTAAGTGCCATTAAGTTTCAAATGCAGAAAACACAGCTTCCAATTTACACACAGCAAGGCCCTATAAATATCAATGAGGTGTATGTGTAGTTAAAACGGTTTTTATTCGGTTTAGATGATTACACGTTAAGTATTAGTCAGGACTTTGAGAAACCTTTCCTGTCCTTCTCTATAATGCATCAGTTTATCCAAAACATCCATTTGAGATGGTTCAAGGTTTTCAGATTTATAACTCAAATCTTCCAGAACTCTGAAGTTAAGTTGGGAATTGGGGCACCAGCGCCTTGCAGAAATCTTGATGCACACACACATGGTAAAATTGTCTGGGAAACAGATTTATTTCTATACTTTGGGACCCTCCATGAAAGTCCCCTCAGTACTAGAGATTTGGGCCAGATAGAGTCATAGAGGGCAGCAAGTTCAGGGATGCAGTCAAACCAATCATTGAGCCAGCAAAGTGAGGTGGAGAGCTTCAGATTCACTCTCCTCCAGCACAGTTAAACACAGGCTAGCACCATCAGGAAACATTCATTTTGTTGAAGACGCAGGATTGAACCAGAAACCTTTAGATCTTCAGTCTAATGCTCTCCCAACTGAGCTATTTCTTTGAGGGATTGCTTTGCACACTTACCCAGGATATTTTATGCTAATGGATACCTTGTTTAACTCAGAGATCAGCCAGTGAGCACCATAGCCATCTCCCTTCATCATCCACTGACCCAACAAACTCTCCCACATCCATTCGAGTTGACCTCCACACACTTACTCATCCCATATCCCAACCCAACTCATTCAACCTGAATACCATCTCACCTGATTGCCCCATCTCACTTAACGACACCTCTGATCCGGTCTGACCACCAACTCTCCACACCTGGCTAGCACCCACCCAGACTGACCCAGTTACCTCCACACCAGCCTACCCCTTGAACTGGCAGTAGTAATCCACACCTCAGCACCCCCAACCTGACAATTTCCCTGAACTGACTTTCCGCTCAACAACTCAATCATTCACTTATTGCTTTCACACGATTGCTCATCTTAATCCATTCAAAGTCTTGAGATCTTTAAAAACTTACCCAAAAATGTCACCAAAATGCAAGTTTGTCTTCTCCTCACCCATCGTCCCTGAACTGAATAATCTTCACTTTGAAATGCTATACTGACCCATTAGATCTTCAGCCAGGATTGAAGGTTCCAGCTGATAAGATACAAAAAATCACAGTCGCAGAAATCATCGCTAGCCACAGCAATATGTGTAGTATTGCCATCTGCCAGAGGATCTGAGCCACATCTCCTCTGACAGCATGGATCTCCCACACGGCAATACTGCAGTGCCAACTTAGCTGTGCATGTAAAACTTGCCACACAGTGGTAGGGACCCAGGTTTGATTCCACCCTCTGGTGACTGTTTGTGTACAGTTTGCACATTCTCCCCATGTCTGGATGGGTTTCTTCCAGATGCATCAGTTTCCTCCCACAGTACAGGAATGCGCAGATAAAGTGGATTGGACATGCTAAATTATCCATTGTGTGCAGGCTAGGTGGATTAGCCATGGAGAATGCAGGGTTACAGGGATAGGTATCGGGGGTGATTCTAGGTGGGATGCTCTTCAGAAGGTCAGTATGGACTCAATGGGCTGAAAGGCCTGCTTCCGCACTGTAGGGATTCTATGATTCTACAAAACTTTACAGGAAATTTTAGAAGAACTTAGTAGTTCAAAAAACTTCTTAAAATATGAAGCCAATGGTGTGGTGTTATTATATGTCTGCACTCTTCTTTAAATTCCATATGCGAGAAGTGAGGATAAATTCTGTGACAGTCAAAAGGAAACAGTGCAGGGAGTAGCCTGTGGGTAATTGAACTTCTAATATTTCATACAAAGCATGTAATGAAACCTGACCTGTTTTGATTTCTGTTGGGTGAGACTGTGCTGGTTTCAATCTTGACTTGAGTTAATGAAAGCTGTTTATCAGAGTTCATTTCCTGTACCAGGAGTGATGGAAGCAATTGTGCTCAGATATAGCCAGACACTGAAAAGGAAAAATGAATGTACAATTACAAAGCTCTTAACAAATAGTTTACACAGTACTTTTGTTAGCATTTCAGTCCATAATGTGTTATTATGTTCTGAACTCCTCCTAGTCTATTTATCAGATGTAGTGCAGTAGCATTGTATTAGCACTACAATAAAGCTGGATTGGCCTTTTGGCTGTATTATATATATTAATGGTCACTTGGGTCGAGTCTGATTGTCCTCCATAAAGGTGTCTATTTGTGGGTCTTCAGATGGTTGAGGATGCCAATCCAGGATCCACAGATTCTATTATAATGTGGGCATTGGTGGCTTGTAAAAGTGGTTAGGGGTGGTGGTGGGTGGGCCTTCCTGCTGATCAATCTCCCCTTGTACAAGAATTGCTTCTGTTCAGCTGCATGGTGGAGATCATTTACGTGCTGTACACCTCCGTGTTGGATAGTATTTCTCCAGTGATTCTGGTTTGTAATCATGTCCTCCCAATTATTGATGCTGATGTGGAATATTTTGAGATTGGTCTGGATGTTATCTTTGAAGCATTTCTTTTGGCCACCACTGAGACACTGACCTTCCTTCACCCGGGAGGCATGAGTTGGGCATTTGGATGACATGCCCAGTCCACCGGAGTTGCTGTTGAATTATGGTGGTGGCGAAGTTGGCTACGTTGGTCTCGTCCAAGATGCTGGCGTTAGCGTGCTTGACTTCCCAGGTGATATGCAGAATTTTTCATAGGGATCTCTACTGATGTTGTTCCGATACTTTAAGCTGCCTGCTGTAGGTAGCCCACGTTTCAGTTCCATACAGCAGTGTGGGAAGACAACAGCTTTTTAGACCAAAAGTTTAGTCTTGGCCTGTAAGTCGTGATCTTCAAACATCCTTCTTCTGAGTAGGGCATAGGCTCCACTTTCACAGCTCAGAAGGTGTTGTATTTTTGCAGGGATGTTGACCTCAGGGAGGAGAAGGCTGCTGGGTTATGGGAAGTGATCCACATTTTTGAGGGAATGATTGTTTATCCTTCTTGTAGGAGGGGTGGGGGTACTGTTTGGTGGTGGTTGATGGAGTACTAGAATCTTTTCCATGTTAAGGGCAAGATTTAGGAGCTTATATGCCTTGTCAAAGCCATCCAAGATGCTCTGTAAATCTACTGCAGAGTGTGCTACAATGGTGTTATCATCAGTATTTGAAGCTCCAAGATGGAGATGATGGAGACCTTGTCTTTGGCCTTGAACCTATAGAGGTTGAACAGCCTGCTGTCCATTGGGTAAAGGATTTGAAGTTCCTTGGGCAGGTCTTGGCCAATGAGATGGAGGATGGCAGCCATGAAGTTGATTAACAGGGTGGGTGTGATGATGCAGCCCTGTTTGACCCCTCCTCGCCATGGTGACAGGCTCAGACTCCAATCCACAGCTGTTAAGCACTATCACAGACATGTCATCATGTGGCAGGCTCAGCATTCTGCTGAGCTTGTCAGGGCAGTCTCATCATGACAGTATCACCCAGAGGGCTTGGTGGCTAACTATGTCAAAGGGTTTTGTTAGGTCGATGAAGGTGATGTAATGTGATTGTGTCTGTTCCTGACATTTTACAACATTGACATGTTGCAAAGACTACGTCATTTGTTCCTCTGGATGGACGGAAGACACACTGTGATTCAGATAGTATTTCCTCAGATGACAGTAGGAGACTATGGGCAAGGACATGTGCAAGTACTTTGCCAGTGGTTGACTGAAGGGAGATGCCTCTGTAATTCTCACAGTCAGCCTTGTCAACCTGTTTGAATATGATCACAATCAGAGCATCCTTGAGCTCCGAGCAAAGATTTTCTTCCAGCCAAACCTTTAACAGCAAAGCATATGTCTGTGTTCATGGAGCTGTGGGCCACTGTCCTTTAGGATCTCTGAAGGAGTCCCATCAGAACCAGCAGCCTTGATGTTTCTTAGGCTCCTTATGGCATCTTAGATGTTGGTCGCACTGGGAGGTTCTCCCATGCCACCTTGCATGGATCACTGGGGGCGTTGGTTGATGATTTCCAAGTTAGTATGGGTATTCCACTTGAGGAGTTCTTGGAAATGCTCTCTGAAGTGGGTGTTTTTTTGCTTCATTGTCCTTGAGCAGTTTTTGTCCATTTTTAAATTGCAGGAGGTTTAGATCATGGCAACTTAGCATATATACTCCCTTGTGGCATTGTAGAAGCCTCTTGTGTCACCAGCATTGCCTCGCTGCTGGATTTCCAAGGCCTTATTCATCAGACATTTGTTTTTGAGCTCCCTTAACCTCGTCTGAACATCAGCCTTAGCTTTCGTATAGGCCGATCTTTTGGCTCTACAGTTGATGCCATTCAGCCAGTCACAGAAGGCTGTCCTATTCTTGGAGATAAGCTGTTCAATTCCCACGTCACGCTGATCGAACCAGTCCTGATTGCTTCAGGACTTGTACCCAAAGGTGTTATTACAGGAATTGAGAATGGTTGATTTAAACAGACTCCCGTGTTCTCCAATATCCTCTGGGTATTCCCGATGCAGGTTTTTAGCAAGTGAGGCCTGTAGGTGTTGCACACTGACAGTGTCAATCAGGCTCTCGATATTGAATCTTGGCCAGTCTGCTTCTCCTGAATCCTTCTTTTTCTGTGTAGCCTGATGGACATCTTGGAATGGATAAGGTGGTGATCAGTCCAGCACTCATCTGAGTCAATCTGAGTCAATCATAGCCCTGGTGACATGCACAGACATGGGATGCCATTGTTCGAGCGTGGGTGCCTCCAAGATGCTTTGAATTTGTTTTTCTGATGAATGAGTATGTTTGTGATGGTGGGGTTCTATTCAGTGTATTTTGTGAGAAGAAGGACTACTTTGGAATTGATGTTGTCAATACCTTCTCTTCCTAATGTGCCTTTCCAAAAGTTATGGTCTCAAACAGCCCTGGCATTGGAATGTGTCAAGGTTGACATAGAAAGTCTGCTTTACTTCTTCGATAGTGTCAATTGTTGGGGCATAAACACTCACAACTGTAGCCTTCTGGTTGTTGGTGAGCATCAGGTGAATGGTCGTGAGTTGGTCGCTGATCCCCACCGGATGTTCAGAGAGGGAACTGATGAGCTGGTCTTAATTGCAAATCCAACGCCATCAATTCTGGGATTATCAGCAGCCTGCCCTTTCTAAAAGAAGGTGTAACCACCTTCCACCTCCTTCTGTTGACCTTTGCCTGCAAGGCGGATTTCGGAAAGAGTAGCTCAATCAATCTGGCATCTATTCAGTTGTGTGGTTATGATCACAGTTCGGCTCACAGGTCTGTCACTGTTAGCTGGGTGCATTATGTTCTTACATTCCAGGCTCCAAAGTTTATTAACCTTCATTTCTAACTTCATTTCCCTCTATGACTGTACTGGTGGAGGCAAGTTTTGTCATTTAAGAAACATTAAGTTCATGGATGGAATAGGTATGGAGGGATTTAGGATTCTGGATCAGTGGTGCTGGAAGAGCACAGCAATTCAGGCAGCATCCGAGGACAGGCAAAATCGACGTTTCGGGCAAAAGCCCTTCATCAGGAATAAAGGCAGAGAGCCTGAAGCGTGGAGA
>NC_057716.1:87492832-87533983 GCF_004010195.1 Chiloscyllium plagiosum
GTGGCCCAACATTTCAACTCCCCCTCCCACTCTGCCGAGGATATGGAGGTCCTGGGCCTCCTTCACCGCCGCTCCCTCACCACCAGATGCATGGAAGAAGAACGCCTCATCTTCCGCCTCGGAACACTTCAACCCCAGGGTATCAATGTGGATTTCAACAGTTTCCTCATTTCCCTTTCCCCCACCTCATCCTAGTTTCTAAACTCCAGCAACACGATCCCCTGACTTGTCCGGACTTGTCCGACCTGCCCAGCTCCTTTTCCACCTATCCACTCCACCCTCTCCTCCCTGACCTATCACCTTCAGCTCCTCCCCCACTCACCTATTGTACTCTATGCTACTCTATCCCCACCCCCACCCTCCTCTAGCTTATCTCTCCACGCTTCAGGCTCTCTGCCTTTATTCCTGATGAAGGGCTTTTGCCCGAAACGTCGATTTTGCCTGTCCTCGGATGCTGCCTGAATTGCTGTGCTCTTCCAGCACCACTGATCCAGAATCTGGTTTCCAGCATCTGCAGTCATTGTTTTTACCATGGAGGGATTTAGGCACAATGCAAGTAAATGGGACAAGTTTAATTGTGAAAACTGGGTGGCATAGACAAGTTGGACAGAAGGACCTGCTCAAATACTGTAAACCTTCATGACTCTTTGTGGGTGATCCCTCGGGATGCGTTTTCAGGCAGGCTGTTTTTAAGGCATTTTTTCCAACCCCTTCTTACTGCAGTGAGCAGAGCAGATCCTAAACAGGATTGCTCAGCTGGGGGCTCAGCTGCTGAAATGCTCGAGCAAGATGACTGAAGCTGGCACCCACCACCTAATGTGTCAGTTTGTGACGAGGGGCTTCCAGATATCACAATGCTGGCCCCTACCCCACCTGCTGATCGCCATAGGACTTTTGTCTGGGATGTAAGCAGGACTGATATCACTTGGGAGGATGCCTGTGCATGACATCTTTTAACTCGGGTAGGTTGGTGCACAGACAGCCACCACACAGGCCTTGGCAAATAGAGGTCCAAGCACAGTGGCATGGAGACCAAGACGACTGGTGGTCCTCCTCTGTTGCAGCCTTCATTCACTCGCAACTGCTTTTAAGTTCAGCTATCATCCTCCACCTGCTCCACCACTGAGGTCTTCATGGATCCCGCTTTGTTTGGAACCTCCTCTTTGACCTCACCGTCAAGCGTGATCCTGCCAAGAGCATTGCTACAGACAGTTTAGCTCTCGAGTTCTTAGGTAGACACAAGGCTCTCCACCACAACAAGGTTGCGATCCTTGGAGAGGGTTGGCTATGATAAATCAATAGAGAGACTTGCAGTCGACTTAGATGAGTTATTGAATTAATGATGAAGGACTTTTGAGATTCTGATTCTAGTCTGACAGATTTTTAAAAGTTGGTAGTGAAAGACTTAGAGGTTAATAATTCTGAACATAGCATGGGAGTTTTTAACTTTTGACATGGCTCGCCACAGGGTAGAGTCCAAAGATCCAATCTAAATGACAGGAAGGATAGTCTGTTGCAAGTTGGGGGTGTCAGTGCTATTCTGCAAGGAATGCTTGGAAACTAGCAGTGCCACCAGGAAGTTAGATCTTGGATCAAGTAACCAATCACGGGGGAAGGAGACCATAGAGCACACATTCTTATTGGAGAAACACTCCTTCCCTCAGCCTCATGGTAATATATGCTCATCCTAGCCTCATAAAAGTAATTTTTCAATCATCTTTTGAGGCCTCTTTGCCAACCAACACAAGTCTATGATAGTGTGCACTGTCTGACTACTCAGCATAAGGTCCTGTGGCAATATGATTAATTTACCGAATTAATAATTGAGAAAGCATCAGCTAAATTCCCCTATAAAAACAAAGGAGCTACAGATGCTGTAAATCATAAACCAAAACACAAGTTGCTGGAAAAGCTCAGTAGGTCTGACAGCACCTGCGCAGAGAAATCAGTGTTAATATTTGGAATCTGAGTTCTGAAGAAGGGTTACCAGACCTGATCTTTCTGCACAGGCGCTGCCAGACCTGCTGAGCTTTTCCAGCAATTTCTATTTTTGTTTCTGATACATCCCCTTGATAATTTCCAGAGTTTTGTAATTTGTATCTGTGTGGTTCGAGCAAGCAAAGATTTTATTTGTGCATATGCAAGGAAAACGATCTCAATTACCCAAAGGACTTCTCAAAAATACGGATTTGTAGCCGGCATTTATAATTTTCAACCTCATGCAGGCCCCTGTTAACCCAGCCTTCAGCTCTGGATCTGCTTGCTTCCATGGTAACTCAACATTTTGTCAAGGTTCTCAATTCCACTCATCTCCTTTCTCTGTATAACAATGAATTAGATGCTTACACTGGCTGTCATGGTTACAACATGAAGGACATTGCCTGTAACTACAGCACAAACTTCAAGATTATCATGCACTTTGATTTTAACTGTGACAAATTTAACGTCCTTTTCCCCTGCCCCAATTGCTCCTTTTAGACCCCTGGTCAGATTACCCTGACACATGCAGGACATTCTCTGAGATTTTCTACCCATCAATATCTTCAGGGATCTGACTGGAATTCGATGGTCTTCAGAAATTCTAATTTACAGTTCTCTTACAGCTTCATCAAGTCCGAGCGAACTTGGCTGGGTCTGGAACTGACATCATTTTAGGTAGCAGTAAATGTTGCTGGTTTCTATGTTCCATGGGATTCGGTTGTTGTGGATATTGAAGTGTATCCTTCATTAGCTGGCAATACATCTGGAATACCACCAGTTTCTGGTATGAACTAAGTTTGAATCCCTTGATACTGTGACCTCTCGCTCTGCATTCACCTCATGTGGATAGATGAGCTCCAGACACAGTGGGGATGTGGCCTGTTCACTGCCGGCCAAATTCTGTAAGCTCCCACTAATTTCCGTCATTAAGACATTAATTGGGTTTCTTCTGCCTTCGGGTTTATTACCATCACCACCTTCAAACCACCCCTGCGAAAAGCACCAGGAGGGGGTTACACAATAGAGAAAAACCAAGGCAAAGTACAATGGATGCTGAAGATCCAGAACAAAACCAAAAAGTACCAGAAACATTCAGCAGGTCTGGCATTCAGCAGGTCTGGTGGAGAGAAAGCAAGGATAATTTTTCGAGTCGAGGGACCCTTTGTCCAGTTTGTATATTGTGTTTGGTAAGATAGAAAGTAGAACGAGGTGAGTTGGACCATCATTAAGGCATTTAACTAGCTTTAAATCTTGCTAATTGACATGTTACCACTGATGTTGCAGCAGGCCAGCAACATCAGTGGAGAGAGAAACATTTCAATATTCAATAAGAAGAATCATGTCAGATTTGAAACATTATCTCTACTTCTCTCTTTAGACACTGTCAGACCTGTGGAATTTCTTCAGCACTTTTGGCTGTTGTTCCTTACAGCTGCATCTCTTTTTTTTTCATTCTGCTTTGTGTTGGATCCGTTTTGGACAGAATATACTGACGCTGGCGTAAGTCTGAAGTGTTTGTTCATACTCAGCAAGAAATGAGTTCTCCACACAAATCCTATATGTAATTATGTTCAGAGCCAGCTGCCTAGTGAGAAGGAAGCACAGATACTCCTCTGACTTGGCAGCTTGATAAAGGAGGGTTCTCACACTCTCTCCATCTGGCCGACCTACTGTCTATATGATCATGACACTGCTGGGGGGCTTTGAGACACTGCTGGCTGTGACTCAATCAGGCTGCTATAATGCCCGGTCATTGAAATTCATATCTTTCACTCACATATTACTGTCAAGGATGATCAAAAAGTCTCACACTGACAATTGTGCAGTTTCACAGCATAAATATTACAGGATAGTCACTGGTCAGTAGTAAGACGAAACCAAGTACAGTAGTTCAGCATTCTTCCTGGTGACATTAGGAATATATTCAAAATTCAAAAGCCTTTTAACAATAGGATGAAATATCGTGTTAAATTCTCAGGCAAATGGTTAATACTCTTGCCAATACATGGCCTCTTGCAAAGCACATTCTGTTTGATTTAGCTTCGTTTGTTGTTAATTGGTAATAAATGGTAGGCAGAGCATGGTATAGCTAATGTATAGATGAAAGGATAATACAGATTATAGTTTCATAAAATGGATGTATGGAGAGACATTTGCATTATTAATAAAACTAGAGTTATTAAAAAGCATACGCCATGCATATATTCATTAATGGAAAGTGTGGACTCAGAAGAATTTCTGCTGGAGGATATCATTAAAATTTACATACTGTACAGTTAGAATACAACATTGTAAAAAATTATACTCTCTTTGCCAAATTCCACAGTCCTTTAACTGGCAATAACATTGAATTATTCCAGTTGTGATGATTAGTAATATGGTGGATTCTGAGCATAGAGCTTGTGGAAAGTTTTCTGGAGATAATGCTTTGTGTGATTGCTTAGAATGTAAACATATGTAATTGCCCCTCCCTACACATTTTTCTCCCTTTACAAGTTACTCATTGCCACACAATTAACTTGCAATTGGATAGCAGAATAGTGGAAGTAAGACAAGTCTGAAAGTGTATGTCACTGGAACTCTGCAATCAAGGAGCAGGCGTGTTGGCTTATCCTCCTGTCTTCTCATTAAAGTGGACCCTTCCCGTCTCCCACAAGACGATATCATCCATCAAACTGGATGAGCATTGGTGGAACACAGCTAAACAAATTGAGCTGGTTTGCATAATTCATAGAGCATCCCCTTGGTACTGGGAAGTTTTAATTGAAAATAAAAGCTTGACTGCATGAGCTATTATGTCAAACTTAAATTTCCTTGAATAAAAGCAAAATATTGCAGATGCTAGAAGTCTGAAATAAAAAGGAGAAAGTGCTGAAAAAGCTCAGCAGGTCTGGCAGCATCCATGGGGAAAGAAATAAAGAAAAGATTTTGAGTGTGGTATGATTATTAGGTCGACAGGGAGAGTGCCAGTGCCAGAGATTTGGGTTCGAGTCCACTCTCAGGTGACTGTCTGTGTGAAGTTTGCACATTCTCCCCGTATCTGCCTGGGTTTCGTATGGGTTCTCTGGTTTCCTTCTACAGTCCAAAGATGTGCAGGTGGATTGCCAAACTAAATTGACCATAGTGCCTTGGGGTGTGCGGGTTAGTTATGGTAAATGTAGGAATTGGGGATGGATCTGCTGGGATGCTCTTCGGAGGGTCTGTGTGGACTCCATGGGCCATAATGACCTGCATCTACACTATAGGGATTCTATCAGAGTCTTCTTCAGAACTAACTGAAGATAGAAACTAGTTGCATTCTGCAGACTGTGGTGGCTTTTAGGCTCTGACCATAAGAATGACACCACCTCCCATTTGGTTCAACATCTTCTTTTCATACTTACATTTCCTTTCTGGGCTTGCTACAGTGGTTTAGTGAAGCTCAGCACAAGCTGGAGGAATAGCATCTCAATTTCTGCTGAAGCATCTTACAACTTCTAGGATTCAACAAATCCTCAATTTAATAACAAAGTATCACCTCTTTCCCCACCTCAACTGTGTCTTGTTTGTGTTTTGTTAGCTTTACTCACAGCACAGCAAACCCATTTTCTCCTATTCACACTTAACATTTACACCAATTTTACATTTCCATCTCTGCTTTACCATCATTAACACTTCCTTTGTCTTTGATTCAGGGTATCCACAAAATCTGTTCCACTCACTCCTCCTTCCCCTCTCTCAATTTCCAATTTCCAGTTTCTCTAAAGCACAGTAAGATCAGACTCAAAACATGAACTGTTTCTTTCACCACAAAGCCTCCTTCACCGCCATTTCCTCACCACCTGACGCCTGGAGGAAGAACGCCTCATCTTCCGCTTGGAACACTTCAACCCCAGGGCATCAATGTGGACTTCAACAGTTTCCTCATTTCCCCTTCCCCCACCTCACCCTAGTTCCAAACTTCCAGCTCAGCACTGTCCCCATGACTTGTCCGGACTTGTCCTACCTGCCTATCTCCTTTTCCACCTATCCACTCCACCCTCTCCTCCCTGACCTATCACCTTCATCCCCTCCCCTACAGTACTCTATGCTACTTGCTCCCCACCCCCACCCTCCTCTAGCTTATCTCTCCACGCTTCAGGCTCTCTGCCTTTATTCCTGATGAAGGGCTTTTGTCCGAAACATTGATTTTACTGCTCCTTGGATGCTGCCTGAACTGCTGTACTCTTCCAGCACCACTAATCCAGAATCTGGTTTCCAGCATCTGCAGTCATTGTTTTTACCATGCTGCAAGACCTGCTGAGTTTCTCCAGCATTTTCTCTTCTTATTTCACCATTAAAATCTTTCTCATCAGTGGGACACAACAATAGATTTATCAGAAATACCAAAATCATAACTTACTAAGTTACAAAGGGAGCAGTTCAAATATTGCTGTGATTGGTCCATGTAACGGCATCATTTTATTACTAATTTTGCAAACGTCAAGCTGAAGGATCTCTTTTGTTCAATAGCCTTCACTTAAATGCACTAGATTTTTTAAAAATTACAATGATACCAAGAGTCCCAGTTCTTCATTTTTTTCAAAATATCAAAAGCTGATTTGCTGGTCAGACACTGTTGGCTAAAAGCCAGTATTCTGAAAGGATATTTAGCTGGGAAATTGCCAGTCCACACTGTCTGATATTCTCTCCCTGCAGCCCTCAGATTACAATGTGCTAGTCCCATGGGGTACAGTAAATAAGGATTGTTTTCTGTCATCTGGTGAGGGGGGAGGCATTAAAGATAATTATTAAATAAAGATAATTATTAAGTAATTATTGAGTGAAATTACTGATATAATATTGGATTGAGGGCCAGCTGACTGGATTGCGAGATACAGAGGACAGCGATGTGGGAGGTAGAGGATTATACCCTTTAGGAGCTGGAGGAATATGCAAAAGCTAGAAGTGAACAATGAGGTGTAGAAGCTGGAAGAGATGTTACTGATTGTGATCCAAGTGTCCAAGCTGGTGAAGCCAAAGGGTGGGTCAGCATTCTGTGTGGAGTGTGACTTGCATTTGAATGTGAAATAAACTGGAGACATCAAGTAGATTTTTCTCAGACTCATGGAGGGATATTTTGAGGCAATGATGATTGGGAGTAAAACATTGAAGGTTAGGCAGATTCTCTGATATGTTGTAATGAAAAACAGTGGCTAAGGTAAACATTTTGGAGCGATGCTCCTTCATCGTCGCTCCGAAAGCTAGTGTGCTTCCAATTAAACCTGTTGGACTATAACCTGGTGTTGTGTGATTTTTAACTTTGTACACCCCAGTCCAACACCGGCATCTCCAAATCAAGGTAAACATTGGTCTTTTAGAGGATGAGATAGGGGATTTATTAATGGGATATGAGGAAATGGCCAAGGCATTGAACAGGTATTTTGTGTCGCTCTTCACAGTGAAGGACACGACTAACATGCCAGTAATTAACATGGAGACGAAAGTAGGTGAGAACCTAGAAATGATCATTACCACAAAAGAGATACTGTTAGGTAAGCTAACGGAGCTAAGGGTGGACACGTCTCCTGGCTCTGATGGAATACTAAAAGCGATAGTGGGTGAAATAGCAAATGCACTTGTAATTTTCCAAAATTCGCTAGACTCTGGGATAGTTCCAGCAGATTGGAAAACAGCAAATGCGACGGCACTGTTTAAAAATGGAGGTAGATAAAAGATGGGGAATTATAGGCCAGTTAGCTTAATTTCTGTAGTGGGGGAAAATGCTTTAGTCTTTTATCAAGGAAGAAATAGCAAGGCATCTCGATAGAACGTGTTCCAAAGGACAGACACAGCATGGGTTCATGAAAGACAAGTTATCCTTAACTATATTACTGGAATTATATGAAGACATTATGATCACTATAGACAATGGGAACCCGGTAGATGTGGTGTATCTGGATTTCTAAAAGGCATTCAACAAGGTTCCACATGTAAGGCTACTGTATACGATAAAGATGCGTGGCAATGTATTAGCATGGATAAAGGATTGGTTAACTAAGAGGAAGCAAAGAGTGGAGATAAACGAGTGCTTTTCTGGTTGGCAATCAGTAATGAGTGGTATGCCTCAGGGATCAGTGTTCAGACCACAATTATTCACAATTTACACAGATGATTTGGAGCTGGGGTTCACGTGTAGTGAGTCAAAGTTTGTGGATGACACTAAGGTGAGTGGTAAAGCATAGTATGTAGAGGATATATGAAAGTTTGCAGAGGAACATAAATAGTTTAAGTGAGTGGGCAAACATCTGGCGGATGGAGTACAATATTAATAAATGTGAAGTCATCCATTTTGGTCGGAGTAACAGCAAAAAGGATTATTATTTGAATGTTTAAAAAATTGTAGCATTCTACTGTGCAAAAGGACCTGGGTGTCCTTGGGCATGAATCACAGAAGGTTGGTCTGTAGGTGCAGTAGGAAATTGTGAAGGCTAATGGAATTTTGTCCTTCATTGCTAAAGGGATTGAGTTTAAAAGCAACGACCTTATGTTGCAGCTCTCCAGGGTGCTGGTGAGGCCACACCTGGAGTACTGTGTGCTATTTTGGTCTCCTCACTTGAGAAAAGATGTGCTGTCACTGGAGGGGGTGCAAAGGAGATTCGCCAGGTTGATTGTGGGATTGAGAGATTTGGCTTATGACACAATACTGAGTAGACTGGGATTATGGTGAGAGGATGGGTAAGTGGAGCTGAGGCCACAAAAAGACGAACAATGATCTAATTGAATGGGGGAGCGGGCTCGAAGGGCCAGACGGCCTGCTCCTGCTCCTAGTTCTTATGATCTTATGTAATAAAAACAGCAAGTACAATAGAAACTCAGAACATCTAGCAGCATATGTGTTGGCTATGTGCACTTTTGTAGCAGAATTAGAGAAGAACTCCAGTGAGGCGCATTTTCACATCAGGAGATATTCATTTCATCTTTTATGCTGCATTTCCTGCAACATTTTCTGTTTTCATTTTAGATCTCCAGAATCTACAGTATTTTGCTTTTATTAATACCAGTAAGAATTTTGGATATAATGTTTTTATAGGAGTGAGAGTCGTTACTGCCTGGAAATGTTTGTTGGGTCACGATTAAACAGAAATCTTTCAGAAGCTGATATAGGGTTGCAAATGGGAGCCTTGTCATATTTCTCATGTCAACCCACAGTTTTTATCATGAGGGCACACAAGTATTTTACACTGCTCATTAATAATGGGGAGAATGCATTCACGGAGAAGTTGAGAATCACCAAAAAGGCCAAATATTAAGGGATGGACTGGCTAAAATAAATCAATCAGCAATTTTCCATCTCAAACAGCAGCATTATTTGCATGTACTGTACGTCCCAATTGAAGTAGAATGAAACAGTGTTTAATTACAAAGCCCCTTTTTAAAATGTATTCTACAATATGACAATTTTTCATGTTAGCGGAATTCTCATTTGACAGCAGCTGTTTTTAAATGGGGGAGGAGAATACTCAGAATGAAGTATCATTCTTATTAAAGAGTTTACTGGCAAGTAACCAACTATATGGATTTAACTAACAACAGTGTCTGCATCAGACTTAGGAGCAGTTGGAATGCTTTGCTATCTGTTGCTACAGCCTCAAATGCATATTCTGCTATTGCATTGCATTGCCTCTTTTTGAAACCACAACTTCCATAATCAGAAAACTATAATACCTCAGGTTAATTTTCCAGCTTTATGGTGTATAATATTTCTTGAGAAGAATGGCCGCCTAAGAGCATCTTAGTTTCAAACTCCAAACTGCTCCAATATTCAACAGGCAATGCAACCAAATGGAATAGTATATGAACAATTTTAATGCTTTTTGTCTTACAACAATTCAAATATGGTTGGATTGTATAATTTTACTACATGTGGAAAAGTAGAAAGTCATACATTATTTAGCACAGTTGTACTAATTTCAAAGATTTTGCTGCAAAATTACACTGTACAGTATTAGTAATTTTGGCAATATAGATGCTGTTTTGTTAACAAAATGGCATCCTTGGCACACATCCTAAATATGAATGTCCTACACCGAATACCATTTTAGTGAGTGTTCAAATATTGGTATCAGGAACTTACGGTAGGAGTGTTCAGAGTAGATTGTGATGTCACTGATTGTCTATCACTGATTTGATTCCATCATTGCTATTCTCAACCATGCTGTTCCAGTTAATGTTATCTCCTAATCAGATGGAACAGAAGAGGTATTGAGCAATACAAAAGCACCTTCTCCACCTTTCCACCAATCTGTTTACAGGAATCAATAGCTGCTGCCTTATTTCTCCTGCCCTTGTATGAATTAATAAAAACTTTTGTTGCTTTACAGAGTTGGTTCCAGTTAGTGAAATCTACTAAATAATGGCATGCATTTAAATAGAGGTGATGACACCACAATGGAGCTGCACACACAACTCCTGTAAACAGTTCAGTAGCCCATGAAATTTTTGACCCAGAAGCAGTAACTATAATGAATGTTTCAAATTATCTGAAAAGATTGAAAAGGACTTTAAATAGTTTACCTTATAAAAGGAATTATTTTTGTTAGATAATAGGAGGTTTCACCTGGTGATCCTTGGCCTGGAAGCACTACCAACAAAGGCGAAGTTGAAATACAGAGGCCGTTTGACTGACTGATGAGAAGGATAAAAAAAGAGTGGGAGACAGGAGAGCAATCAACAAGCCAGGTCAGGAGATAGAATCCTGAATCATCCGAAAGCACATTGAGAAGTAGTGTCACTTTTACTTTCACTTCTGAGTAATTGACTGCCCTGAATTGGTCATGGTGTGGTAAAAGTCAAAAAGTGTGGTGCTGGAAAAGCACAGCAGGTCAGGCAGCACCTGACGAGCAGGAGAGTCAACGTTTTGAGCATAAGCTTTTAATCAGGAATGCTTGAAATGTCAGCTTTCCTGTTCCTCGGATGCTGCCTGACCTGCTGTGCTTTTCCAGCACCACACTTTTTGACACTGCTCTCCAGCATCTGCACTCCTCACTTTCTCCATGTGGAGGCAAAAACAGTTCTGGTACATCATCCTTACTATGACTAACAAGGTTTTTAATACTAAATCTTGGAGAGAAATTAATCAAAGAACTTTGTGTGTGGATCTGGGACCAAAGATGTGGAGTGGACTACTTTGAAAGCCATTGACATTATTTCAGTTGTACCTGATACTTCAGGTGTAATTTGTAGTTTGTACCAACCATGTTTTACCTAGTAAATTACATTTAATTTTCTCCAGTAATTCTTTTCATTTCAGGGATGTTTAGCATACCTTCATCAGGAGTATTGAAGTTTATATGCAGTTAATTACCATCATTATCCCTTGAATTTATTGACTGGTGTGTACCATTAGAGGATGGCTGCCTATTATGTCATCGCAGATCTAGGTATAATTTATATTGAAGCATAAAATTTAATTAAATGGCGCTCACTAGATTTTTAAAAGCCAACCACCAATATAAAGATGGGGAAACGATTCGTTACAGATTTTAGTCTAAACTAGGGAATGTCATTGCTGTTTAATCAGACAATCAGTGTTCATCCAGAGCCACTTAATAATTACCTTTATGTGAGTTCTCCTAACCATCTGCCATCACTCCTATTTTGCCTGTCACTTCATCGCCACCTCAAACCCGCCAATCCAACCCAAATCAACTCTCCCTTCAGGTTCACCAAAGGGTTTCAGCATATTGAAATTCAATTCAGGTCTTTCTAAAAGGAGCAAGAATTTCAGCCTGTCAATGCTGTGACATTCTTTTAAGCAATTATGTCCTCTAAGTTGTACCTTGTGAATAGGTTTCAGGCTCCCTTTCAGCAGGCCCTTTACAACACACTGAGGTTCCACTTTGAGTTGTACAAAAACTTATACTATTGTACAATAATTAGCATATTAACATCCCAGCTAGATGTGTACCAGAACCTAATCAGTCAACTTAAATTACATCAGCCACTAATAATTACAATGACATTATTGAGCCTACAATTGAATTTTTTTATTTATTAATCTATTGGTCCTTCAAGGCCAAGCAATATTTACTGCATAAAGATTGTAACTAAAGACAGAAGAAATCACACTATAAAGCCCAAAGGCATTTAATTTATTTTCACAAAAGAGTAGATAGTGTGGAAATGTGTGTTTTGTCTATACACTGTGCTAATAGCTGTGTTCTGCAGCTCACTGCCATTCTCAAGGGCAACTAAGCATGGGCAATAAATACTGGCCCAGCCAGCAACACCCAGTTACCATGAACGGTTAAAAATGTAGGTGAATAGTTTGAATATGTAAAATATGAAAATGATAATAGGTTATGTTTAGCTCTCATTTTCGTTTATTACTGTAACTTGATCAGGTCAGCATCCTATCGAAAATGTATTTATTCCCCAAATATAAATGCAATATAATTTTCTGATCCATCCAAGTAGCGTCTGCTGTTGAAGTTACTGCAAATTTTTTTCACTTGAAATGATTTTAAGAATGCAGCCAGTCTGTTGAAAATATCAAAAGAGTTGTTTCTTTATCCCTGCTGCTGAACTTTAAACCTCAGACTTCATTAAAACTGACTCTTCATTAATTACGGAGTCAGGATTGATGATAGAAGATCGCAATTCCGCCATGCCTGAAATTGGAGATTTTGGATATATCCAATGAAAATAATTAAAATACCTACTCAAGAAAAATGAGACAATTAAATATATAGCTAACTCAAACTGATTTCTCACACTCTCGCAACGAGACCACCTTGACCCACCCTAACCCACCATAAACACTACTTCAGTTACCTTGCTACTTTGCACTCTGGCACCCTGTCCACTAACTGGCTGGAATCCTATTTACCTGCCACTCCACTGCCTGTCACCTTATTGAGCTATCACCCTATCCCCTATCCATGTGGCATCCTCCCCTGGCACCCAACTCTTTCCTGGCTGGCATCCTACTTATACATGGGAAAGCTGCATAAGATTGCATCAGAAAATGCAGTACAATGTCAGAGGTGGGATGTTTGCTGATGTTTGCACAATGTTCAGCTTCATTTACAACACCACAGATATTAAAACAAGATCTGGCAATAACTAGGCTTGGGTCAACAAATAGCAAGGAATGTTCACTCTACACAAGTGGCAAACAATGACCATCTAAAAGAAAAGAGAGTCATATCACCACCTATAATCAGCATTAAACATACTACCATAAATATTCTAGGGGTCACCATTGACGAGATAAGCCACATAAATACTATACTTAAAAGAGCAGATCAGAGACTGGGTATTTTGCACCTAATGAAATACCATCCGAAGTCTTTGTACCATCTATAAAACACATGGATTGTGATAGAATGCTGTGCACTTTCTGCATGACTGTTGTTTGTATGGTCTTCAAGAATGTCAACACCATCCAGAATGTACAGCCCATCCACCATCTTCAATATTTATTTACACCACCACCAATAGTGGCAGCAATATGTATCTTTTACAAGGTGTACTTCATCAATTCACCTAGGCTTGCTCAGCATCACAGCCAAAAACTATGACTACAGGTTGTTCTATTATGAAGTGTGTTTCATCAATGCGAATTCGTTATAATGCGATTGAAGATTTGGGGAGGCTGTTTCTACAACATGAACTTTTAAAACATGTGTTGGCTGTAACATGATTACATCACCAACTCTTTAAGCGCTGTTTCTAAAGCATGATTTTTCTATAATGCAGGGTCGCACAAGAGTGCAACCATCACGTTACAGAGAACTGACTGTATTACTAAGAAGAAGGACAAGAGAGTGAGTTCGTGGAAAGACCATCACTCTGTATTCCCTCTGATTCACACACCATCCTCACATGAAAGTGTAATGGTGTTCCTTATATGCCAGTGGAATAATGCCCTCAATCTCCTTAATGGCATCATGGATACATCATGGATACATTTGTACCACATAGACTCCAGCAGTTCAAGAAGTTGGCTCACTCTTATCTTTAGAGAGCCAATCATGGTGGACAATACATTCTAGTTTTCCCAGAAATGCCAGTACTCTATAAATGAATAAAACTATTGTATTAAATCAGTGTCAATTGGCTTTATTGGAGTAGGCAGGTGGGGAGGGAGGGTGTATTGGTTAGCTCAATTGGCAAGTTGTGATGCAGAGTGGTGCCAAAAGTGTGGACTCACTTCCTCCACTGGCTGAGGTTACCGTTAAGGACTCTCATTCTCAAACCTGCCTCTTTGCCTGAGGCACAGTAACCCTCAGGTTAAAATACCATTTGTCATCTTTCTCTCTCTTTCTCCCATCTTCATGAGAAAGCAGTCCTTTATTTGTGGCTTTCACAAGAACACATGGACGCAGTGGTGTAGTGGTCAAGTTACAATTGATCCAGAGGTCTTGATTGTGAGTTAAGATTCCAATTTGAGAATTTGACCTTGTTTTTGAATTTGAACTCAATGGGACTGGATTTAAATGGTTGATTGATTTCATCTTCGATTTAACTAGTGGACATTATGCAAATATATATCAGATTTCCTAAAAATGCCTATTTTCTTATAAGTTATACAATAAATTATACTTCTGTAACAGCACACTTACTGAGGATAATTTTCATTCTTGATTGCTGCAAAATGTAGTCAGTTGTAGATTGGTTACCCAGAAATAAACATAAGTTTCTTACCCATTAATAAAGTGATGCATACTTCTGTTAAGTAAAATGAGTTCCAGTTCTTCTAAGCTTTCCCTTTTAAACAATTCCTTGGCACTCTCTAGATGCTGCATTGCTTCTCTGTGCTTGGTCTCCATGGCTTCAATATTTCTCATATACAGTACACTGTATATTGAAACATACAATGTTATGATGCATTTATATAAGACATACATATGTCCACAGTTAAGAGCAGTATGGCCAGCATTAGGTTTTAGGTGTAGCCAGCTAATTTGTAGCATCGACTTGACGGGTAAGGATTGTGATGGGGCCCAGAGGGTATGATAGAATTTAGACACTGGGACTATTTCCATTGTAGATGAGAAAACAGGATAGGTTCAGTGAACTTTAATTTAACATCACAAGGAATTTTGATGTGGTAAATTTCTCAAGCTGGGAGAGCAGGCATGGGAACACCGGATGGGGTATGGTGGTGGTGTTGGTTGGTATCGATTTAAAATTATTGCGAGAAGTGTGAACAAAATGGTCCAGAAGACGAATTTTACACTTCGGTTTATCCGAACACAAGACAATGAAGGAAGGCATCTGATCCACTGCATCTCTTTTCATCATAATTAACCATCCGTGCTGGAGAAAGTTTAAAAAATGAAACCCTTCAATCATTTCAGAAAACAAGTTGTTTGGGAAACTCATCTCTAACCTTGAATAAGCAAAAATCAGGAGATCAAGAAGACACATCCCTTTAAACTTACATATCCCCAAACTTACTGAAGCAGTAAATATTCTGCCCATAAGTCAATAATTTCCTGAAAGAAAGATCTTCCACATCTGTCTAAACTAATTATTTTTGTGTAATACATTTTAATCAAATCCTCCCTAATCTAGCTAATTCAACGAACCTATTTGGGCCAAATGTAATCCTTTCAGCATTTTATAAAATATCATTAATTTGTCTTGAAGTTTATATTTTCCTCAAGTAAAAATCCCCCTCTTTCCAATTTAATTACAATAATTGAGCTCCTTTAAGCTTGCTATCAATCCAGCCACTGTCTTCTGACCTTTTACCAGCATTTCCCTTCCCCCACCCCTTACGCGATGAGAACTACATTTGAACACAGTTTTTTAAGGCAGATAAATATTTTATACAGTACTTTAGAATAGTACTGTATGTTTTTTATTTAGTATTTAATTATCATGGCAGTACGTCATAGCTTCTATTGTCTCCCAGAATGACAAGGAATCTTTAAAAATCCTTATATTCTAATATAACATGAGGGTACTTCTGCTACTCAACAGCCTCCAACTTACAACCCTACAGATTCTTGCCCTTGACTTTGCCCATGTATATAACACTATATTTATCTACCTTAACTGTATACTGACAGATGTAGACTCATTCCCCTCATAGCAGCACAAATTCTTGCATTCATACGTTTTTAAAACCCACACAAAGCTTTATATCATCCGTGAACTGCTCCCCTGATAATTCATTTGAAATATAAAAGTCTTAATCCAGCTTTTTTATTTTACTGCAAATTAGCTCAAGCCAAAATGCAAGAAAGCATCCCCGTTCTAGGAAGAACTCATTTCAACTGTGTTTGCTGAGCAGATCTTTGCAGCTTAACCCATTTCTAGTTGCTTTCTTCTACAATCAACTCAATTCAGTCTATTTGTCTCTCTGATGTCCAATTGTAAACCTGGCTGAATAAACTTCTGTATATCCTGAAACTTCTTTTAATCATTCAGTTTTATCGTCTACCTGACATCCATTTGATTGTAGAATGCTGACTTCACTAACTCTACCTTCTCCATCATAATTTGGAGATGCCAGTGTTGGACTGGGGTGGAGGAAGTAAAAAGAATTTCATCATAATTAATATGCTCTGATCAAAGTATGCATTATTGAGAGTCTATATTTTGTCACACCCATTTGGATCCAGTATGAATCCCTTTCTGCCAGATGCAAATTAATTTATACTTGAAACGTAAGCAATTTAATTTTAAGAACGTTTTAAAAATATATGGCTCGGCTTCTGAATTTAAAAAAGTTAAAGATTGTGATCATTGCAATGGAGACTCTTGTTAGCATAGACCTTGATAGTTGTATAGTCGATTTGAGATTCTTTGTTTTACAGGTTGGTTGAAATTTTGTTGATCTGCTTTCTTCTGACTGTGACTGATTCCCATCATTCAGAGTTAGAGACAGTCCTTTTGAGGTCCTTTTGCCTTTTGGATGGCTTTGTAGCTAGCTGACTTCGAGAACTCAGAGTAAGAGAATCCTTTTATCTGCAACCCAAGGGTGACTAGCCTGTTGACTGTGATCTTCACAGCATCCTATCTCCAACTTAATCTGGGACACATTGGTACCTTAGACCACTCAGTCCAACTAAAATACTCCAGTTGTGCTGAAATTGTTTTTTTAACATTCGTCCTTGTGGATTCTTCAAAGGGAAAACAGAAAATGTGCCTGCAGTTTGGAATATCATCTGGAAGGGTTAGAACCCCTACAATGTGAAAACAGGCCATTTAGCATAGTCAATTCACCTAATCTGCACATCTTTGCATTGTGGGAGGAAACCCTTGGAGATATGGGGAGAATGTACAAACTCCACACAGACAGTCACTTGAGCTGGAATTGAACCCATATCCCTGGCGCTAACCACTGAGCCACCAGGCTGGATGGCATGCTGCTAAACAGGGGTTCTCAGCCCTTTGATATCTTTTGTTTTCAAGATCACAGTCCAGTCTGTTTTTACGTCTATGTTTCCTCATTGAAGTGTTACAAGTGCATGGATTTAAATTCTCTTCACATCTTTGGATGTAATGTTCTGTGGTTCTTTTTCTCTCCCTCTCCAAATATTCACTTAATTTACATCTGCAACCATGTTTGCCTGCATCCAGTAATAGGACAGAAGACTTGTGCTCCAGAACTTGCTGCATCCCAAGTCAAGTATTCCAATACAGCTACAACACTGCCATGTACCTGACAATGTGGAAAATTTCCTAGGTATGACATGTATACAAAAAGCAGGGCAAATTCACCCCGGCACTCTCAATCATCACTAAAGTGATGACAGTACCAAGCTGTTTCTGCTCAGCATTAACCTGCCCACTGGTGAGGGTTCCGCCAGGGCCACCCAGCTGCTGATCTCAATACAGCCTTTGGTTCAGAGATGAGACAAGGTGGGAGTGATAACCTTTAACATCAAGGCCACAATTGACTCAGTGTCTCATCAAGGAGCCTGAACAAAACTGGCATCCATGGGAATTGAGGGGTTGGAATCATACTTGGCACATAGGATGATCGTTGCGGTTGTTGGAGGTCAGTTTTCTTAGCTCCAGGACATCTCTGCAGGAATTCCACAGGGTAATGCTGTAGGCTCAACCATCATCTGCTGCTCCATCAATTACCTCTTTCCATCTTGGGGTCAGAAGTGGGGATGTTCGCTGATGGTCACACAATACTCAATACCATTCATGACTTCTCAGATACTGAAGCAATCCATATTCAAATGCAACAAGATTTGGACAATATCCAGGCTTGGGCTGAAAAGCAGTAACATTCATGCCACACAAATGCCAGGCTAAGATTATCTCCAAAAGCAGACAATCTAACCACTGCAGTTAATGAAAAACCAAACTGAACTTCTCAAATAAATACAGTGGCTACAAGAACAGGTCAGAAGCTGGGAATACTGAGGCTAACTCCCCAAAGCCTGGCTACCATCTACAAGGCACACATCAGGTGTGTAATGGAATATTCCCCACTTGCCTGGATGGGTACAATTCTAACAACACTTAAAAAGTTTGACACCATGTAGGTCAAAGCACCTTCTGACTCATTGGAAAACAAATACAATTAAAGAAAATTACCTTCCAGAACTCTTATGATCTGACTCTCATCCTCAAATCATTGGGTTTGCTCCCTCACACAGATTTATGAACGTACAAATTAGGAGTAGAAATGGATCTTTAATGTCCTCCACCATTCAATGTAATGACTGATCTGTTTTTGTTTCAAATTCCATATTTCCATCTATTCCCAGTAACCTTTCATTCCATTGCCTATCCACCTCTTCCTTAGAAGTATTCCATGATCCAGCCTCCAGTGCCTTTTGAGGGAGAGTTCCAAAATCATAGGATTTCCAGAAAATAATTTCTGATCGACTCAGTCATAAATGGGTGACTCCAAATTTTACAACCGTGGGCCCCTAGGCCTGCGCTCGTCTACAAAACAAGATATCACATTGTCAAAATTATTTGGATCTTAAACACTGCAAGTAGTTTACTCCTCATTTCTCTCAAGTCCAGTGAAAATAAGATGCATAATTGGTGCCATGGTGACTCAGTGGTTAGCACTGCTACCTCACAGTGCCAGGGACTTGAGTTCAAAAACACCCTCGGGTGACTGTATGTGCAGCGTTTGCACATTCTCCCTCTGTTGGTGTGCGTTTTCTCCTACTGTTCAAAGATGTGTAGATTAGATGGATTTGCTCTGCCAAATTTCCCATAGTGTGTAAGTGGATTAGCTATGGCAAATGCAGGGTTACAATGATGGGGTGGGATGGTCTTCAGAAGGTTGGTGTGGAGTTGATGGGTTGAATGGTTTGCTTCCACACTGCGGGGATTCTATGTTCAATTTGTTCTTCTACAACAATCCAATCATCCCAAGTATCAAGCTAGAAAATCTTCTCTGAACCACCTTCAAAATATATATTCTTCCTTAAATGAGGAGACCAAATGTACACACAGCATTTCAGATGTTGTCTCACGAATGTCTTGTAAAACTGAAGCATCCTTTTATGACGTTCAATTCCTCTCCCAATGAAGATGTTCATGAGGGTCAAGATGAGTCACACATTGATGACATAATTGGGTGTCTCTGTTTTTAAGAGGGCACCTGCTACTTACTAAAATGTGACCAATCCCATTGCAGAGAGCAGCAAAATCTATGCTAACACTTCAGTGCAGAACTGAGGAAGTGCAGCACTTTTGGTGGTATTGTTATTCAGATGCAAAAATAAAGCGAAGAACGCCCTGTCCATTCTGTGAGGTAGACATATGAGATCATGTCACACTCTCAAAGAGGAAGTTAGTTATATTTGATGTCTATGCAAATATTTATCTTTAGGGCAACACCACAAAAGACAATTACTCATCGGTGTCACATTGATACTTGGTGTACACAATGATGAACAGCTATGCGACTGCACCTTAAAACATATTTCATTGGCTGTAAAGCAGTTTGAGATACTCTAAGGTTGTGAAAGGGGTTATATAAATTTAAGACTTTCTTTCTATTGGGATCAGAGGGATTGTGTTGTTAACTGTCAATTATCATGCAATACACCTTGAAAAGACACACTCATATCACAGGATCAAGGCATGTGACCTCATGGTCTAAAGGTTCTCAGTCATTTATACTGGGGCCACTTGCACTATGACAACTTAGAAGAAATCTGCTCCACTTTGTATCTAAATTGCTCAGTATTATTCCAGACGTTACTTATGGTTGTAACCTACATAAATAACAGGCATTGTATTAAAAGTCTGTTGAATCTTTCAGTAAGTCTAATTTTGATGGTACAGGAGGAAACAAGTATCATCTCATCAGGTACAAGTACCCCACTAAGAAAACACTCATCACAGCATCGATGACAGATCATGAGAGCAAAAGCGAACAGAGGGGCTGTGTAGGGTATTTTAACTGGTCTCTGTTTTCTGCGAGGTGTAGCGGTGTTGGCTAGGGAGTGTTGAGTACATACATTTGGGAAGGGAGCAGCATGTAGATCCAGAATTTTGAAACATGCAGATATGAATCTTTCTTCAGTGCAGGAGGAGCTGGACTTGTCACTTTAGTGAACAACTGAGGGAATGCTGCAGTCAGAGCTCTTCCACTGAGCCCGCTCATCTAATTGTCTGATATTTTTTCTCCCTCCCCCCCCCCCCCAGGCACTAAGGAAGAGACTAGGAGTTAATATTTTGGCAGACTGGGACAAAATGAGCTTGAAGTCTACAATCACAATAATCCAGAGCTGGCTTTTTAAAATCTAAACAGATTTGTCTCATTCACTGATGTCTTCACATAGTTCTGGAATTGTTTACACTTCAATATATCCAATTGCCCTGACAAAAATAAAATAAAACATTCATTACACTTTTGCTTCCTTTGTGAATGATCATATATAGTTGTTCCCTAGTTATCGAACTTCCTGGCTCTGGAACCAACCTGTCCTTATTTTCTTTAGCAAAGACCTTCATAAACTTTAAACATGATTATTCAAACTCCAAGTAATCATTGTTCTGCTATCACAAGAACAGATGCAACTTGTGGCGCAGCATGGTGGCACAGTGGTTAGCATTGCTGCCTCACAGCGCCAGAGACTTGGGTTCAATTCCTACCTCAGGCAACTGTTTGTGTGGAGTTTGCACATTCTCCCCATGGTTTCCTCCCACAGTCCAAAACAAAAAATGTGCAGGCTAGGTGAATTGGCCATGCTAAATGCCCATAGTGTTAGGTGTAGGGGAATGGGTCTGGGTGGGTTACTCATCGGTGTGGACTTGTTGGGCTGAAGAGCCTGTTTCAACACTAAGTAATCTAATTTTGTCTATTGTCTCCTTATGGTAAGACCTGCTTAATTTCAACCTATTTTTGCTTCCATAAGACACAGGAGTGGTAGCAAGGCAATTCAGCCCATCAAGTCCACTCTGCCATTCAATCATGGCTGGTGGGCGTTTCAATTCCACTTACCCGCACTCTCCCCATAGCCCTTAATTGCTTGCGAGATCAAGAATTTATCAATCTCTACCTTGAAGGCATCCAACATCCCGGCCTCCATAAGCAACATATTATACGCGCAGATGAAAAATTATTAAACAAAACTGTGATCAGAGTTTTTTTTTTTATTTGGCAAAGAAATAAGTATTCTTTGTAATAAATCATAAGCTATAATAAGCTCAGATTAAAAATACAGTTTAGTGATCAGGTAAAGAAGAGTCTGCTCATTATAAACAGCTTGAATAATTCTAACTGGTGGTTTTTAAAACAAAGAATTATTGCAATAATTTACATCAATACTGGATTACATTTTCCAAGGAAAAAAAATACTATACTTCAATAAATACTGCCAAAAACATTTGAATGGACTTACAAGTTTCAACATTCAAAAGAAATTGTAAGACGTCTACAGTTTGAAAACATTTTATAATTTAAGTTTACAATACCTAATACAGAGAAGCTTTTGCCAGCCATTATATACCACCCTAAAGCATCATGATGCACCAATCAAAGCACTGTTTAGTGAGGAAACCAATTGTTCAGTGGTGTTCCATGGAGTGACCTTACTTTTTGCTGTGATGATGGACAAAGTGCAACTAAGCGCCCATTATATGTTCAATTTAGGACAATATTGCCCCCACCACAAGTCATTATCAATACAGCATCCTTGAAAGAATGAAGTATAAAATTGTTATTTTACTTGCTGTGTTTTTTCTTTCTCATCTCCCCCACCCAACAAGCTCTTGTGACTATTTCTGGTATGTGGCCCTCTCAAGTCTTTTGACTTAGCATCTCTCTATGACTTCCAGGGATTCAAAAGATTATCACTCTCTCAAATTCCGATGACAGCATCTACATCCATCTTTCTTTCAGATCATTCCACTTGGTGAACCCCGGGGTCCCACTCATAAAAAGGTGGAGGATATCTTTTCAAAAGGCTATTTGAGACACATTGGTATGTAAATGATGCTGTGCACTGCATGTGGTCCTTTCCTTTTCTGTCAAAAAAGCCTTTCATTCCACATCATTATAATTTCGTCTGACTGTGTCCATCTGCTCTCCCAACCTCACCATCCTCACATCACAGTGCAACTTCGAGCCTTGTCCTTTCGCAAATCTGGGGACACTGTGGATAGTTCTGGTCTGCTGGGGACATGTGAAATCCTTTTTGTGGCTCGTTTTGATTGGTTACGTTTGACGTTTTTGTTTGGCTTGTTTACGCAAGCTAGCGTTGCCACATGAAAAATGTCCCTTACGCTGTTCTCGGACGACAATGAAGAGCATTCTATATATGTCGCTGCTCCAATCTGCTTGGCCATGTTTGTACCCTGAAAAGACAGATTGTGATTTAATAATGTTCTCAAGCAGTACATTGGACATCATTGCATTTAAAATTACAATCATAGTGGAATCTTGAATCATCAATATAGTCAGTTGGCAATCAACCTTCTCAATAGAAAAATATAGCATAGAGTCAATTTGCTGATGCAGACTTTAGATGGGATAATTATTTGTGACGACAGAAAGTCAGTGGTCTATTTTTGAGGGGAGGGGCGATAGCAGCTGATTTCAAGGATAGGGACATAGTATGAAAAGAGAACACAATTAGCAATACCAGCTAACATGGGAGCCAGGAAAATGCAGTTACTATGGTCATGACCTTGCTGTAGTGTTGTAAGTTAACATTCAAATTTAATGAAATGTGTTCATATTTAAATATCTGCACAACATATAAATTCTAAAACTGCCAATGGACAACAATGTGGCATCATGCATCATTCCCATGAGCCTTCACATTGCAAAATAATTGTGTGTTATAACTAATGGTGCTGTTTGATATTCCTCATTCATAAATCAGCCCTTCATATAACAAGGACAATACTGAACCCAATCAGTGTGTGATTTAAAACTTTAAACATTACAAATAGTCTGTTGCGAGAATTTTGAGATTTCAAGCTGACTAGTATGCAGAAAAATTACTGCTGGTCAATTCACAGAATGCCTATGGTATAACTTTGTCAGAAAAAGGTTTATTTATTTGGCACTGGATCTTATTTATGGTGATGTAGCTCTCCCCCTTTATCACATTACATGTGCATTTTGCCATTATCACAAACCACACAAAGGGACAAAATAAAAAAATGACAGCTGCACAGCCATTGATAGGTAGTGTTTACATAATCATTGCCTCAGTATCATGTGGAACTTTGGCAGGTAGCAGGGCTAGAACTGGAATGGTAGACAACTGACGCACTTCAATTTACTTACAATACTATGACTTGCTTTGGGATTGATAGTAGCATCAGCGCTGCTAACTACACCAGGACCAAAGCACATTAATTAAAATAGGTACAACTTTGTTAATTAAATGCATTAAAGATTCTGGGATCACCATGCTCTCAAGCGCAAGTTTTAAAAAAAAGAGGAACACACCATTTCGTATCAGCACAATGGCTTTCATTAAAATCTTGAAAAATTGAAACTTACCTGATCATAGGACACAGGATTTTGTCGGTGACTGGACAGTTCCACTAATGTTGTCAGGTCTGTCCGCAGATCAGATTTGCAGCCAACTAACAAGGTTTTTGTGTTTGGGCAGAACTCTTGGATCTCACCTTTCCACTGAAAAGACAGGAAGCAGGACAACGAAATTAAAGTCCAGTTCTTTTCAAAGTCACTGTTTGAGGTTGCAGCATGCATTTCAGGGAAACATTAAACAAAGAACTATTCATCATTATTTAACAAGTGAAGGCAAGAGGTGGAATGTTAACACTTTGAATAATACTCGCCAAGTGCATAAAAGAGTAGTTAATTGCAGATGATATCAATAGTTTGGCTCAGTGATTATGAACAAAGCACAAAAGCTCATCATTGCAATATCACTCATACATAGACAGGGCTACACTATGGGCCTGAGTACCAAGAAGGGCCTTGTGGTCAAGTTAGATGCCAATTTGCATTGAATTGTTTACCTCAAAATGTGTACAATGCACAGCTGGATAAATATCTCAAAGTTCATTGCTTGCAAGCTGCTTGCAAATTACAGAATAATCGTCATACAAGTCACAATCTATCATACTTTTCTGTTGTTGTTACTGCTAGTGAAATGTACTCCATAAAGTGCCAATTCAAAACTATGTATTTGTTTCATCAATAATGTGTATTTGAATAATGGGTCTTCAAATTAGGAAAATTTTGAAAGGAATGCCATAAGAGTTGACCAAGAGATCCAAAAATGGATATAAAACCCAAGGAAGTATTAGGTGACTAAAAGCTTGATCAAAGATGTTAAAAAGGACCTTCTTAACAAGACAGAAAAAGAAGCTAATGGAGGGAACTTGGAAACCTAAACCCAAGAAGAGTGCAGATATTTTCTGGTGAAATAAAGGCAATGGGAGCAACACAGGTCACAAGTAGTGTAATTTGTGGGTTGGTGGAGAGGACTAGAAATGTTGATGTGAAGTTCAAGGCTTTTACAATTGAAGAAAGGGACATGACCATGGATTGTGTTCAACAAAAATTTCAAAAAGCAAAGCACTGACATCCATTCATCAATGCAAATTTGTGGGCTGTGGGGAATGACCAAGGAGTGAGACACAGATACAGGCAAAAGATTTTTGTCTGCATTCAGGTTTAAACACAGATGAGTAGAAATTGGGAAAACATCAAAATAGTTGAATCTGGTGGCAACAAAAGTACAGATGTGGGTTTCAGCAGAAACTGAACTGGGGTGGATGAGATGAAGGTACAGGGTATGTGGTGGAGAGGATATAGGGCTCAGAACTCTGTCCAGGGTCAAATAGAACATTTATGTTGCAAAGTTTGGTTCAGCCTGTGACAGTGACTTTGAAAGAGGAAGGAATAAGTGCATAAAATGAAACTATTATTAGTATTAATAAAATGGCCCCCATAAGATCAGAACTCCATATTCTACAAGTGAGTTTTGACAATTTGAATTCAGTGTTAACTCCTGTGGATACATTGCATTCTAAGCCATTGAGCAAGTGACTTCTCCAAGGCAACTGAACAACAGAAACAAATTTTAAACAAAATCAGCGTTGTATGAATCCTAAATGCACTAGTTGTAGCTCTAATGATGGATACACTTGCATTGCATTACCGAAGATAGTAAGATTAAGTGATAGCTGGATAAGTTAAGGCAATGTAGCAGGAACTAAGCTCAACCCCTCATCTGGCTCACACGATTTAATGTATTAATGATCCTAGTTGTGCTGAGAGTTGCCTGCAAATATCAATTTAAAAAACAGAACATATGACTACGTGAAATGAAATTGTGCTGGTGAAATAAAGTTACCAAATTCACATCAAGATTTTGTGTATGAAGGAAATGGGGACAGATCATGAGGAATTAGAACAAAAGAGAAAGTTTTGTGTCATTTGGATAGGTAAAAGAATATCATGACCAGAAATTGGATCAGACATTGTCTTCTTTCAGCTCGCCAGAGGGTGGTGGTTGATGGGAAATGTTCACCCTGGAGCTCAGTTCCCAGTGATGTGCCACAAGGATTGTTTTGGGGCCACTGCTGTTTGTCACTATTATAAATGATCTGGATGTGGGCGTAGAAGGATGGGATAGTAAATTTGTGGATGACACTAAGGGTAGGCAGAGTTGTGGATAGTGCCGAAGAATGTTGTGGGTCACAGAGGGAAATAGATAAGATGCAAAGTTGGGCTGAGAAGTGGCAAATAGAGTTTAATGCGGAAAGGTGTGAGGTACTTCACTTCAGTAGTAACAGGAATGCAGAGTACTGGGCTAATGGTAAAATTCTTGGCAGTGGAGATAGAACATAGAAAGGTACAGCAAAGAACAGGCCCTTTGGCCAACTATGTTGTGCCGAGATTTAATCCTAATGTAAAATATAGTAACTTAACCTACGCACCCCTCAACTCACTATCCATGTGCATGTCCAGCACTCGCTTAAATGTCCGCAAGGACTCTGCTTCCACCACCACAGCTGGCAACGCATTGCATGAACAAAGATCTGTGTCCAGGTGCATAAATCCTTGAAAGTTTCCACCCAGGTTGACAGGGTTGTTAAGGAGGCATATGGTGTGTTGGCGTTTAGGGAGATTGAGTTGCGGAGCCACAAGGTCTTGCTTCAGCTGTACAAGACATTGGTAAGGCTGCACCGTGAATATTGCATGCAGTTCTGGTCACTGCATTATAGGAAGGATATTGAAGCTTTGGAAAGGGATCAGAGGAGATTTGCTAAGAGGTTGCCTGGTCCGGAAGGGAGGTCTTACAAGGAAAGGCTGAGGGAGCTAAAACTATTTTCATTGGAGAGAAGGTTGAGCGGTGACTTAATTGAGACACATAAGATAGTCAGAGGGTTCGATAGGGTGGACAGTTGAAAGCATCTTTCCTCGGATGAAGGCTAACACGAGGAGACATAGCTTTAAACTGAGGGATAATAAACATAGGCCAGATATTAGAGGTAGTATGCTGGCCTTCATTACAAGAGGGATTGAGTATAGAAGCAAAGAGGTTCTTCTGCAGCTGTACAGGGCCCTGGTGAGACCACACCTTGAGTACTGTGTGCAGTTCTAGTCTCCAAATTTGAGGAAAGACATTCTGGCTATTGAGGGAGTGCAGTGTAGGTTCACAAGGTCAATTCCTGGAATGGCGGGACTACCTTATGCGGAAAGACTGGAGCAACTGGGATTGTATACCCTTGAGTTTAGAAGACAGAGGGGATCTGATTGAGACATAAGATTATTAAAGGATTGAATACTCTGGAGGCAGGAAACATGCTTCCGCTGATGGGTGAGGGGCAAACCACGGCTTTAAAAATACAGGGTAGACCATTTAGGACAGAGATGAGGAGAAACTTCTTCACCCAGAGAGTGGTGGCTGTGTGGAATGCTCTGCCCCAGAGGGCAGTGGAGGCCCAGTCTCTAGATTCATTTAAGAGTTGGATAGAGCTCTCAAGGATAGTAGAATCAAGGGTTATGGAGAGAAGGCAGGAACAGGATACTGATTAAGGATGATCAGCCATGATCATATTGAATGGTGGTGCAGGTTTGAAGGGCAGAATGGCCTATTCCTGCACCTATTGTCTATTGTAGTTTCTTTACTCAGAGTAATAGGGGTGTAGAACAGCCTGCCTGCAACAGTAGTAAATTTTCCAACGTTAAGGACATTTACATGGGCATTGGACATACACATGGATAATAATGGAACGGTGTAGGTTAGATGGGCATCAGATTAATTTTGCAGGTCGGCATGATGAGGGTCGAAGGGCCTGTACTGCGCTGTAACGTTCTATGTTCTGTCACAGATGGGCAAAGTAGGAGTGGAAGCTGCAGGTCACCCCGTAAAAAATGTAACATTTTGAATTCTATTTAGAACCGTTCCAATAGAGAACAGTTAAGAAATGTAATAACATCAACAATTTGAGAACATGGTGCAGAACAAACTGTTCCATGGAAAGGTAGGTCACCAGCCAATTTTTTTTTAAGACAGCAGAACAAACATTGCAACATGACTTTTTTTGGCCTCTAATTCTCAATGTTCCCCCTACCTTCACTCCAATGGCTTTAGCTTTAGAAATTTCTTATCAACATCCAATTATAGCATTCAAGATGAAATGTTATGCAGTAAAAATTTACAGTTTGACACTGCTTTAACAACTCTTAAATTTAAGTCAACTACTCCCCTGTTCTAATGCTGGATACCATTTAGGATGCGACTATTAAATATTTCCTTGACATAATTTGCCTTCTCACAAATACTGAAGATTACTCAGTAACTAGTTCACTGCTTTGCTCATGTACATGAAATCTTCCCAGTGACTCAGCCACTGATTTCGGGCTGCAATGAGGCAAAGTCCAAGGCTGTAAACAATTGGGAGCCCCTCCAGCAGTCAGAATTCAAAGCAAATGTACACAAAGCTGTTAGTCTAATGTTTATTAACAGAGACACAGCTGCCTTCTTACCTTTAGAACCCGAACACAAGGTTGTTGCATTCAGAGTGACACTGCATGTTATCACTCAGTCCCTCTTTCAAATTTCATTCAGGTTATTGGAAGCAGCAGACTTCAAATCCATTGGTTTTTGCTTGGATCAATTTTAGTCTGCTCTCAATCTTACAATACATTCACCTTCCTTCAGAATCTAATGCTTTGATTCCAATATTTTGTGCCTCCAAAGCATTAATTGCAAGCTTGAAGGCAAACTTGAAAGTTTTAGTCCAATTAGATCATCACGTTCCATTGAAGTCAACTCATTTCCAGGGAGTGGCATCCACACCCAAATGTGTGACATCACTGGAAACCGCAAGCCAGAGGATCAGTGTGGAAATTACCGAGAGAGAACTTTCTTCACTGGACACGTTTGCTACAATGTCATATAAAAGACATAGTACTATATATTCTCAATAGCTTTTCAGAAACTGTTCCAACCTGTCAGTATAATATTCAAGAACAGTAGGATAGAAAGAGGCATGTCTCCATGACTAACTTGCTAATCAAAAAATAAGGAGAAGGCAAGATGGCTAACTCAAGATTCTTAAGCAAGGGTGAGCTGTTCTATGCTGGGATACAACTCCGCTTGGTAAACAAGGTGTCAAGGAGTGTGAAATTGGTTCCTCTGTGGGTTATGACAACTACATTATTGAATAAAACAATATCCTTTTCTGTCAATGTATTTGTGTTGTGAATCTCAATTCAATTATGTATTAAGACAGCTGGTGGTGCACATACCTTCTTAAGTACACTGTCAAGTGTCTCTGGCCGACTTATATCAAAACAAATCAAAACAGCATCAGAATCGGGATAGGAAAGCGGCCGGACATTATCGTAGTAGGGAGATCCTGAATACAAAACAAATCCAAAATGTCAGTTGTACAGTAATCTTTTTGCAAAACACAATATTACAACAATATCACATCACAAAAAAAAAGTCTCATGCACATCATTTGCATTCTTCAGCTCAATATCTTTAACATACATTTACAAATATAAAATGCCCCAAGCAATTCACTGTAGGCACAACAACTTAAAACTAAGACAGCTCAGGTGAAGAATGCAATTTGAATCAAGTCTGGCAAGACAGACGTAAAGAACATTGGAAATGAGAGCCTTCTGAATCTTTAAATCTGCACATTTTCAAATGTACTATTGATGCTGAAAACAGTCCTTCAAATTCACACTACTTGAAGATAAGTGTTACTACATGCATTATTGATTCTACAGTATAGCAAAAAGTACTTGTATTTACATAGCACCTTTCACATCTTTACAAACTTCCAAAGGCCTCTTACTTCAAAAATGAAATTTTTTGAAATTGAATATTTTTGAAATATAAATTAGGGTTGCCTACTCCTTGAAATTAACCAAAACTCTTCCACAGTAGAGCACAAATTACTGGGTCCTGCTGCTGCCCAACTTCAGTTGTACTTATTCCCTGCTTCTTGATCATTGCAATTCTCTGAAATGCTGCATTTTTTGCTGATGTCAGAAATCTCAATCACACTGTCCAGGAATACCTCTTGAGTTTGCAACCTATTTTTGATACAGGCAGAGATGATAACTAATTTAGTTAGACCAGGCTATGGACTGGTACTAGGTGGTACTGTCACTCACCTCTTGGACACCTTTCTACATTCAAAGGGTGTTGCACAAATGTGAGTGACTGCCAATAGTATGGCTTCGTTCACTTCTGACAGTGCCAACACTGCACTGAAATGTCAGCCAAGACTGTACATTGAAATCTCTAATGGAATGGATTGAGGTTCAGTGGCAAGAACATTACCACCGATATTTTCATCCAATTTTGGCTGAAAGTTAAGAGCTGTCTAGCAAGTAAATCACATTCTCTCAACCCATTCCACTCCATAACTGCTCTCACCATCTGCGCACACAAGACATAATACAAAGACAGTTTTCTCTTGCTTCAGATACTGTGCAAACTAGAATCACTGTAGCACACAATAGATTATTTTTGCACAGAAGGCCATTGTAATTGTAGTTTGCCACAAATTCCTCATTACATCAAGATTTACAAGTGAAGAGGATTGTACTGTAAACCTTGGCAGCATGAGTAACTTGATTAAAATTAGGTACAGGGGACTCAACTTTGCTGAAAACCCTTTACAACCTACTTTTTGCACCAGCATCGTTATACAGATGGGGTATTTCAGCAATTAAAAAGACTTCAATTGCTTTGCATGCTATATTAAGGCAAGTATCAAAGTTGTCATCTTACAGCAGGAGATGCACACTTGTTCCACATGGTCCTTAAAATTGATTAAGATGGTCAAACTTACTATCCTTAATAAACAAATTGCTGGAAAAGCTCAGCAGGTCTGGCAGAATTTGTGAAGAGAAATCAGTTAACGTTTTGAGTCCAGTAACCCTTGTTCAGAACATTAACTCTAATTTCTCTTCTCAGATGCTGCCAGACCTGCTGAGCTTTCCCAGCAATTTCTGTTTTTTCTTTCCTGATTTCCAGCATCCCAGTTCTTTATCAACAATAAACATATCAACAACCCTCAACACTCAATTAGTTTTTCTCTAATCCAACACGGCTATTTCTGTTTATGCATTAGATCAGATATTTACTTCTTTACATGACAATGGAGTTTGGAAGTTTGATTCTAGCTTTATTTCCATTAAATAAGGTTACAGCTCTGAATTTTGGGCAATTTGTGAAAATGCTGTGCTGGAATAGATTAGATTAGATTACTTACAGTATGGAAACAGGCCCTTCGGCCCAACAAGTCCACACCGACCCGCCGAAGCGCAACCCACCCATACCCCTACATTTACCCCTTCTTACCAAACACTACAGGCAATTTAGCATGGCCAATTCACCTGACCTGCACATCTTTTGGACTGTGGGAGGAAACCGGAGCACCCGGAGGAAACCCACGCAGACATGGGGAGAACGTGCAAACTCCACACAGTCACCTGAGGCAGGAATTGAACCCGGGTCTCTGGCGCTGTGAGGCAGCAGTGCTAACCACCTGTGCCACCGTGCCGCCCATAAATACTTTTATGTCCAAGGCTGAATTTCATGACATGGCTGAAGGTATTTTATCTTTCTGTCAGTAAAGTGAATTTCTGATAAACAAGGACATTGGTAATACTACACGCAGTTCTTTCAATATCTATTGTAACACAGGGTGTGGGCAAAGGATGAAAAGGTTAAAAATCACTGAAGTCAAGCTCTGCAAGATTAACAAGAGACCAGCATAAAGGAACGTAATGGGCTTAAAATGGGAATCATGTTATTAACATTGATTGGACTGCCTGACTGATTTACATTGTGGGAATTAGCCCCCCCACATATCCCATTTGTTTCTTGTCAATACCCTTGCTCCTTGCATCATAATTTAGATTTAATGTCCAATCACATCGAACTGAGGATCTGAAATAAACAAATGGTTCAATATATTTTAAAGTTCAGTCTCATTAATTCCTTAAAAACTACAGAGATGATAATCATATTTGAGCTTCTATTGTACGGTGTGCTGCAGTTTGAGCAGTTGAAAAAGATAAGCGCATTCCGTAGATAGAACGTCAACCACTAGGAATTAAGTGGTTAAAGACCATGAGAATCTCCAACACAAGTGAAGTTGACAGCTCAAATCAGAGGTATGGGCTGCTGAACTGAAACATCCCATCTGTAAATCTAGTTCAATGTCCAGAAAGGAATGAACATTACATTGACTTTTTGGCATTTCACTAGTTTCTCACACGTCATAATTCTTACCCATTTTCAATTGGAGCTCCTAAACAGACACTAAAAGATATTAGTTTTGATTAGTACACAGTCCTGATATGGTGATGATCTGTGGAAGCACTCAGGTGTCAATCAACTAATTTTAAATGACATTAACATTTCTTTAAAAAAACCTCATTCTTTTAAAAATAAAAAAAGAGTACACCAAGAGATCTCATTTTTCATTATTTGTGCATTATCTTGTCTAGTTCAGTGTTTAAATATGCTTCACAAGTCATTTTTTTTCCTTTGCATTAATTACTAATCCTTCCAGCTGGTTATGTGGCCCAATTAGAATTTCCCCAGTGAAGCAAAAGCCAATTTACTTCAATGCTTCACAGAAGTTCCCCTGTGAAATTAAATGATACAATGAAAATATTGCCTGATCTTTCCTACTAATCACCTGAGAATAGCATTTAACACAGATTCACATGGCTGCTGTAAATGCCTTTAGCAAGAAAATAAAATAGGCACTCAAGAGTCCAAGTAACACCGGATTGCACTAATACTTTACAATCTCTTTTGTTATCTTGAAGCTTCAAGCAAAACTCTTGTAGCCCGATAATGGGGCACTTCTGAAGTTCAAATCAATGAAAAACAACTTATTTACGCAAGTAAGAAGTCTGCTTTGTAGAATTCAATCAAATTACAGGTCTGAAGGAACTGAATAATGCTTATGTAGTTCTTAAAACTAAACTGGGAATTGGGGTGGAGGTGAAAAATTCATCACTGATGATCAAAAGAATTTAGATTTAGGGAACTCTTGTGTAAACATGATAATATGCAACTACAGTGTAGCAGTTGAGCTCTCTAATGTGATGTATCAGAATTGGAAGCTTTAGGTTCTCACCTGGAACTTCAGTGAAAATAGTTCAAAAAATCTCCTCCCACTTCCATGTGAAGACACAAGGACAAATTTTAAAGACTTAATTCAAACTACAAGCTGGGAATTATGTCTACAAATGGCTAAGCAATATGCAATGAGTTGAAGAAAAATAATATAAAACTTTAGAACTGATAATTTGAAGTTGAACCAACTATACCACAATAAATCAATCAATGTGAGAGTGAGTTGGGGGGGGGGGGGGGGGGAGAGAAAAGAGAGAGAGTGGGGGGAGGAGCAGCATAGGGCATGGGTGCACAATGCATTAAGGTATAGTTTTAGCAACCCACACAAATTGTGTTATCAATAGATCAGCAACAGCCGCACTGAAATAGGGGCATACCACATTTTCTGCCAGAATACAAATGAACTTTTTTCTTAACTTTTCTTCAGGCTTACACTTCAGCTGCAACATATTAAATTCATACTAACACATTGTATAAGAGTTCCTCAATTTTTAGAGCAAAACAATGTTGCAAGAGGCCGCTTATCAAATTGTGTTCAGTCATCAACTAAGTGTAACTAGTGTGCAAACCTTCCAAGATGAAATAATTTGATCTGATTTGGATGAAATACAACTAGTACTGGAGCTGCGGTTTGGGTGTGGCAAATGTGTGAACATCTGTTCCTGTTCCACGTCGTACTTGCAAAGCACTAAAATATTACAGTAGAAAATTCAGAACCAATAGTGATTAACATGATAACGCAGCTATAAAAATCATCAGGTAAGAGGGCTTCCAAGCTACCTTACAACCATCAAGGCATTATACACACCATTTAAGAGTGATCCATTTACAACCATTCAAAACTACTAATTTAAGCAGTTGACATTCTAATGTCTTATCATGTACACACTGGCTAATTACTTCAAAGTACTGAAGATCAAAGAATCTTCAGCACACCCCACCATCCACACAGCAGTCACACCATTTCAAGATAGGATACGGCTCATGCTTTTTAAAGATCTTGCTGCCAGAATAGTGGATAAGAGAATATTGATTTGGACAGTGAGACAAGATAAGTGATCAAACAACTGCATCTGTCTGCAATTTAAAGGTTTATTTCTACATGCAAAAAAAGTTTGAACCTCTGTTCCAAAATAATTAGCTGCTGCCAGTAAAATGTATGCTCTTCATACTCTATGAACTGCATAGAGTCCAAGAGTTTATACATAAATTCCAAAATCTCGCCAGAGGATCAGTTTCAAAAATGCTATGCCTAGCTCATTACATATTTTGACCATCCGGCCAAAGTTACTCTGGAATGGTTTCCAAAAACATTATATTCATAGCCAAAAAGGACAACAATTAGAGTTGCTGGATTACATTTGAGTTTTGCAAAATCATCTCAATAACTTATTCTGCATGATTCATGTTCACAAAATTTTAGGCACGAACATTGAGATTTTTTCTGCAATTTTCCAGCATGAAAAATGTATACTTCTGAACAAATATTGTTAGCAAATCTATAGTTGTATCCTAATTTCCAAGAATAAAACTGTCATCTAATATTATAAATTGTAGCACTATATCTGCAATAAATAACAAGTTAGTCATTTTAGCAGCTCAAGAATCTTGTAATGGAATTATTTATTGTCATTTTTTGCACAACCACATTAGAAATCAGAGTCAATTCACATACCACATTAAACATCATTTCTAAAGCCCCCCCAGAAACTGATATATGTTCATTGTCATGAGGTTGTACAATTTCTAAACAAATACAATTTAATTACAAGCTTTAATGCAGTGTTTTGAGTGGTTTATTCTCAAACCATGAATTGTAGTGTGTGTATTTACACAAATGAGCCCATTTAACAAAGGACAGACCACCTTCCTGATCACTGCTGGATCTCAGACTTCAATGATACATCGCAGAACCCAATGTCAGTGCTCCTTTGAATTAGGGAATGACAAATGTAGAAATCTTGTTGTCTTGGGGTGTTCTGACCACCGAGTAAAGCTATCACTTTAGTATTAGAAAGCAAGGGCCCCAACAATAATCATCATCCGTGGTTTCATAAGTTGTTTGAAAGCTTTTGCTTTGTTTCAGTAGGAGATGTTTAATGTGTTTTAAACTATGTAACTGTGCTGGGTCATTAAATTTCCTAAGAGGGGCAGGAAATTAACTGGCCCATGATGGTCAATGCTGTGGAGCAGGAGAAATGAGCCAAGTATTATCTGGAACACTCAGATTATCACATGCAGTGGGAAGCATATCCAAGTCATTGATATTCCCAGTTCTTGAAGAAAAGTATCACCTTCAGAACTATATATTTTTTAAAATCAGCTTTAGGCAGGTATATTAAGACACTTAATATCTGCCCTATTTTAAAAAGTAAAAACCAAATGAACTGCAGATGCTGTAAATCAGAAAAAGAAACAGAAATTACTGGAAAAATTCAGCATGTGTAGAGAGAAATCAGCATTAACATTTCAGGTGGAGTGATCCATCCTCAGAATCTCTCTCTCTCCACAGATGCTCCCAGACCTGCTGAGCTTTTCCAGCAATTTCTGTTTTTCCTTTCTATTTTAGTAAGTGTTTTTTTTTCAAATGAGAAGAATAATCTAAGCACACATTAAATTTTATATTTTATTACAATAAAACCTGAGTGCCCAGTCCAGGGTGCCTCAAAACATTTTTGAAACCAAATCCTCTGACTACTCTCCACATTGTTAGTTGTTAAGGCACCTAACCTAGAGGAAACAGGTGTACAGCTAGCTAATCAGATAAACATTAAAACTGACTTTGTGTTTTTTAAAAATTATTATATAATTTAGGCTAATAGGATGTAAACCTACTGCATGAATTTTGATATCAGAACCTAATGATAGGCATAATTTCAAAATTAAGATCACCTTGCCCAAAAGGAATCAGGTATTGCATAATGAGTTTCATTATGTTTGGTTTCATACAGTGGCAGAATTAAGAAATATGATTAGGAGGAATTTCATTCCTGTCCAAATTAACAAATCATATTGCACACAATTCGGGTTTTGACTTTAGGATAGCAAAGATGAAGGATTGTGTAAATTGTGGAGTCATTAAACACCTCCCTTCTATGTAGAGCGACATTGTGGAGAGAGAATACAAATAGCGACTGATCTTTACAGGGGGCGACATTGTCTCTCAGCCGCTTACTTGGATTTGAGATGCGAGCAGTTCTTGATGGCTCGTCAACACAATTCCTGACATACCAGTCTGGAAAGGAAACATTCCAGCGCTGTTGGATCACGGAGATGAAAACCATTTAAAGAATAGTTAAATGGACACAGGAGTCTGTAAGCAATCAAACTCCCTTGTGTTCAATTCGCCTCAGCGCTTTGATGCGCCCTTACAGAACAACACTTCAATGCCCGCAAATTCTGGATGAAGAATTTGGGACCATCGCACCATGATCGCTTCCCGAATTCTTCGAAACTGCAACATAATCGTTGCACGAAATACGCCCACTTGGGGGGGGGGGGGGGGGTGGATTTTACCATCAGTATAATCTGTAAATAACGAGAGCGTGAACGGGGCTGCGGTGGATTGATGTTTTCCGTGACTGGAGGTGAAATTAAATTCTTGCATAGATAAATCCATCTCTTTATATTCCAAGAATGCGGCTTTTATTTTTATTACAAACGTTCCACGTTTCTGAAAAAAAGAAACCTCCAGGGGAGTAAGAAACTGGCATCTTCCCAATTTAGCCCTCCCCTCCCGCTGTGCCTCTAAATGCTTCTCGATTAAACCAGAAAACCGAAAGGAATGCACATTCCCCGATCTCAATGCTTTTGAATGGAAAGCCAGACAACTGCAGCAGCGCGCCAGGCAGGAGGAACACTCCCGTCTCTCGGCGGGCCACCTATTTTTAAGATCCTCATCATTAGAAAGCATTGTTAGACCAACCTGCCTTTACACCTGGAACGACGAGAGAATTCGATTAAACTATCCGCTGCATAAACCCCACCACGTACTAAAATCAGCCCTAAGTTGTTCAAAAATAAAAATCTACTTGGAATACCAGTTTCCCATTAGACCGGGAATAAAACACCACTGGCTCCCTTGACGGTGAATGGACAGGTTACTGAACCGGTTACGGCTCGATGAAAGAATCGCGGCTGAAGTCTCTGGAAGGTGTTTAACACGCTGATTTGGGTTCACACTACAGTTCCTGGATCTCAGATGTTCCTTACCTGAAGTATCCCAGAGACTCAACTCTATCCTTTGTGTTTCAATTTCAAAGCTGGCTGTGTAATTCTCGAAGACAGTGGGCACATAGCTCTGGGCACAAAGAAAGTAAAACACACTAAAACATTTTGAAAACGGATGGCGAAAGAAGAACGCAAGAAGCAAAACGAGCAAGTATTTAAAACAATCGCACGTGTAACATTCGTTGTGAAGAAGAACAGAAAAGTTATTAAATCGAGTAAAACGAATCCCAGCCGTAAAGTTGATTAGGGGATATATGTTAAAAATGACAAAATTAAAAACGCGTCGGATTCTTGGAGAAACCGTAACTCAAAAGGAGCGTAAATCATTTCACACAGGCACTCAGTCAAACACAGCAACATACCTCCGGGAAACAATCCTTCGCAAAAACGTGCAGCAGAGCGGTTTTTCCACATTGACTATCTCCCACCACAACTATTTTACATTTCACGGTTTGATTATCCATTGCGTTTTTAGCAAGCTTTTGACTTGGCCTTCTTTCCTTCATTGACGTGGATTTGGAGTGAGGGTTAAAAAAAACACAAATTTCGCCGGCTTGCAAAACGCTGGCGACAAACAGCCGATTAAAAGTAGAAGGTGATGGTAGGAGCGCTGCTGACTTTCTCTGGACGGAAAGCGGAGGAGCCTTGCGGCTTATATCTACCTATCTGCCCTCCTCCACTACACTGAAAGCACCAACCACAACTGCTGCAGCTTTGAGTTCGTGCACCTCCTAATATAACATCTCCAAGTCCGTGGGGACCTCTGGGCCAGCCCCGTTCAGTAACACAGGCTGAGGGCGGAGCTGGAAGCAGGCTGGTGTTTGTAGTCCAGAAGCACAGCCTCCTCTATTCCCAGAGTGAAGCTCCGAACTACAACCCTCTCAATGTACGGCACCGACCGATCCCGCCTCTTCCCACCGCTGATTGGACCCTCGCTCACCCCATTGAGAAGACGCGGGTCCCTGCCGGCTTTCCCCAACGCCGATTGGCTCAAGGTGGGATTGTGACGCCACACTAGCGCATTATCATTGGCTGCCTTACTTGTCAATCGGGGGAGCCACCTTGCCCAGAATCCGGCGGTCTGCTGCCGGCCCTTGTTCCAGTTCATTGATCCAGTGCCGCTCAGTGCAGGGAAAGGGGGTCATCTACTCATAACCAACTGAATGTTGCAACCGCAGAATTTCCAGTTTCTTTCCCCGTTGCGATCCAAACGAGCTGGACTGCAGCTTCATGGATTCCACATGTTACCATTTCTGTCCTACTCTTAACCCGTTCAGAGATCAAATGTTTCTGCTCTGGTTCAATTCCGAACACATCTTGTTCGTGCCGCGGTAGTGTCCCTATTTCTGAGCCAGGAGACCTGGGTTAAAGTCCCACCCGCTCCAAAAGTGTGCAATAACATTTTGGTTTATTGCATCTATCCTGATATGAATCCGGGGTTATCTAGAAGAGTGGAGAAACCTACGCGCATAATAAATTGGAAATGGTAGACTGCTGCTATGCTTAAGTAACGCATTGAATGGGCGTTGTAATGTCAATGGCTTTCAGATCATCTTCCTAAAGTTATTTCTCACACTAGAAAGTTTAGATTTACTGTGCGGAGTTCTTCCAGCAAAAACTGACGTATTTACTTCTAATCATCCGTTCTACTTGTAAAAAATGTTCGATTGTCTGGATCTGTAACACCAAGCTTCGCCTGTTGGTCTCATCGTTCGGTTGTATCATTGACGCGGAAGATAGTGGAGGGATTTAGAAAAAAAATGTAATTTAAAAGAAACATGATTGGAATACACGGCATTTCCCGCCGCGTCTTAAATGCAGGAGAAGTCAAATTCAGACCAGCCCTGTAACCCTTCCCTAAGGGTCAAATTTAGACGGGGAAACCTTATTGAGAGTTGAAACGCTAGTATAACAATAGTCCGACAGAAATAACCGTTCCCTCCCCGGATATATTGTGCCACAGTACAGTACGGGGAAAGGGGCAAACTGAAAGTCCCTAAGCATTTTAATCTGACGCCCTCTTCAGTTTAAAATAAAATCTGTTTGTAGCTGGAGTTGAACAGAGTAAATTAGACGCTCTGTTAATTCGTGGAGCGAGGCGATGTATGTACAGAAATCTGCTAAGAAGTGTAATAATACAATAATAGTGAAGAGATCTGGCTTTGTCTTTGGCAACAATCAGAAGCAAAAGTGGAAAAGAATTATTGGAGCGAAACACTTCGGTTGGAAGTCACACCGAAAGAGGCACAACAAAGAAATGGACAGTAAAAGCTCAAAACGGAGGTCAGGGAGTGTGAGATCAAAGAGCCGCTGGTTTTATGCTGATATTAAAACAGCAATGTAGCACTGAGAACGCCAGGGGGGTCAGGGAAATTCCCGCTGATAAACTCTGGGCGGGATCTGTGGAACAATAAGGCTGCTCAATAATCTATTTTGAGGAGGCGGGGAAAGGAACAAATTTCACTGGAAGTGACTGTCTATTTTCCATGACGGGAACATATGCAAAGTTTAAGCAGGATGTTTCTGGAATTCCGATTGATGGGCGGTTCTGTCATTAAATCTATATCGGAAGTGCGAAGACCGTGAACATTACCAGCTCCGTTTCATTCAGTTTAAAGCGGAAGGTGCGCTCCCAGCGGCTATTTCTTGCCGGGAACGGGATTATTAGGAACAGATCACACAAGGGGTGGGTCACACGACATATCCTGCTTTCCCCCGTGAACTGTCCACCCTCAGTCCTATATTTCGTGAAATGTCACTGTATTTTTGCAGTTATTTTACCCGACAACACCCCGGTGTTTCCAGCAATATCTAACTCTTACAATTACAAATGTTTGGATTAAACGAAAAAAAATCTTGTATTTGTGCTCAGCCTTGAATGACGTTCGACACAGTGAAATACTCCGGATGTATAGTTATTGTGGTAAACTTAACAAAGTTTGTCCTTAATCTATTGCACAACAGACTCCCACTAGCCGCGGTGTGTGACTGAACCGGTTTGTTCGATTGGGAAACATTTCTGGAGAAGGTTCTAAGGAGAATAGGTCGCACGTTTTGGCGTAGCAAGGATTTTGTCAAAGTCTCACAACTGACCAGTCCGCTACACACCGTTTAAGCAAGAATGTAAAGCCACTAGGGTGGGTGCAGTTTGCAAGAATTGATTCATGGTTGAGGACTTTCAATTTTGTGGCTAAATTGGAGAAAGTGGGACTGTGCTCCTTGGATAAAGGCGGGGATGAGGGGAAATTTAATAAATGTTAAAATCATGAGGATTATGAAAAAAATAAATTTGGAGAAATCTCTCTTTCGTTGATCTAAATCCAGAGGGAACAGCTTTATGGTGATTGGACTTCAGGAAACAGGAACAAGGCGAAACTTCTCTGCATGATTTGGAGATGCCGGTGTTGGACTGGGATGTACAAAGTTAAAAATCACACAACACCAGCTTATAGTCCAACAGGTTTAATTGGAAGCACACTAGCTTTCGGAACGTTGCTCCTTCATCAGGTGATAGTGGTGAGGACTGCAGATGATGCAGATCAGAGTTCAGATCTGGAAAAAAAACACAGCAGGTCAGGCAGCATCTGAGGAGCAGGAGATTTGACGTTTCAAGCATAAAGGGAACGGTGTCTGGAGGCACCCAGAAGGAAGGGCAGGCTGGAGCGGAGCAGACGGCAGACAGCGGGGAGGTGCAGCAGCCGATCCAAGCTCCTTCAAGACAGACGGAGGAAATGGAAGAGGAGGGATCAAAGGAGGCAGAGGACTGGATTACTGTCGAAAGCAGGAAGAGGAAAACTCCCAAAGCCACCCAGCGAAGGGGGAAGCGACACCTACATGACGAGGATACAGGCAGCTCTTCCGACGGTGAGGACGGGCGCAAGGAGGGTCGTCACCAGAGGAAGAGACAGAGCGC